>NW_027368540.1:0-49027 GCF_046119375.1 Phyllobates terribilis | reverse complement strand
GAGCCCCATGGAAATACATGCCACTCAGACGAAAATTGCATGTGCACATGGAATATGATCCAAATCAAATACTCTGCAGCTGCATGTCTTTCGTGATAGATCAACTACACCTATAAATCCCCCCCTACAACCTCACTCTGCACTGTATTCAACATCTTTACTTCATATCTCATTGATTCCTTATATCTTTCATCTACCACTTTCCTTACATGAGGAGGCAATTGATTTTTTTATTTTTTTCAACAAGGTTTCTACGTTTATAAAACCACCTTGATAGCATATCTCTAATGTGCTCCAGCAGGGCCACAAGTTGGTATGATCGAGCTTCTTTCAAAGCCGAGTTTATACTTTCTGAGTTGTTTGTTGTCATAATGTTGTATCTTTCACCTACATCACATATTGAAACCGTCAGCACATATTGACACTGTCATCATATATTGACACCGTCAGTACATATTGACGTTGTGATAAAATATTCACACCGTCGTCACATATTTGACGTTGTCATCACTTATTTTAACGTTGTCATCACAAATAATTAAAAGTGTATCATTATGTAATAGATTTTTTCATCATAACTAACATTGTCATCACATAATGAAACTGTCAATACATATTGACACTGCCAGCACATAACTGACACTGTCAGCACATATTGAAACCGTCATCACATATTGACGTTGTGATCAAATATTGACACCGTCAGCACATATTTGACGTTGTCATCACATATAAATAAAATTGTATCATTATGTAATAATTTTTTTCATCATAACTAACACTGTCATCACATAATGAAATTGTCAGTACATATTGACATTGTCATGACATATTAACACCGTCAACACATAACTGACACTGTCATCACATATAAATAAAAGTGTCATCATTATGCAATAGATTTTGTCATTTACCTGGACGATATGCTCGTGCCCACTTCTCAGGCTTTGCTCATATAAGGTAATCCCTCATATTTTAATTCATTTGAGAAATTTTCTCAAAGTAGTATTGAAAATCTGCCTTGGTATAACTTTCAGCTGCATTTGTGAACAATTGATGCATACCTTTGTTCTTGGAAAGAGTCTTCAGATTTTCTTTGAGATGTCTTGTGCAAACTACAAGTATTGAAGAATTATATACCCTCTCGATGCCAGTTGCAATGCTCTTATGTCTATCTGACACAACCACTAGATTAGGTGCACTTGTGATGACAGTATGGAGTTGCTCAAAAAACCATGTCCATGATTTATCGTTTTCTGAGTCAACAACAACATATGCTAGAGGATATATTTGATTGTTGGCATCCTGTGATGTAGCTATCATTAGATTCCCCTTATACTTCCCATGAAGATGTGTGTCGTCCACCATGAAGACCTACAATGAAAAAAGAGGATCAGTGATCTCATTTTATCCCTGTAAACTTGCATTCTGTTTTAGTGATTACATTATATATGATGACAGTTTTCGAGCATCATACCTTTCTCATGTAATTGAAACCTCTAATACAAGCTCCGATTGAAACAAACACGTACTTGAAACGATTTTCATTTGCAATCTCAAACTTTGTATATGTACCCGGGTTTACTTGTTCTAGAATGTATAAATACGATGGTAGAAGCCTATAATTCGACTCTGGTGTTCCTCTAATCAAGTTTTGAGCCCATTCCATAGCTTTCCAAGCCTTCTAGTAACTAATATTTTGGGAGTAGTCATTCCTCATATCATTTTGAATTGATTTTGGATTTGGTCCATTTTTAACACCAGATGCATACCTATACACAAAATAAGAATGATAGTCTATTAGAGTAAGCAACAATGATGACAGTTTGAATAAATCACAAGCTTCCATCAACAGTGATGACAGTTAATTAGTCCTGATTCATATCTCGTTTTTATTTGTTCCACAACAACTCTATATGTAGGTTGACATTGATTTGCACAGCGGACACCAAATGAGCATGTATGAGTGTCATTATATATTCTGATTTGAAAGATATCAGTGTCTTTTACCCTCGCAACTCGGAAATTCCAATTGCAACTTCCATCAACACATTTCAGCCTATACAAATGTTTTGTAGATTTATCCATTCTATACCCAAAGTTTTCACGGATGGCCAGTTTTTAAATTGCAGTCTTAACTTCATCCTTGCTATTGAAGAACTCACCCACATGCAAAAAAACTTTCTCTGATTGACCATGTTGATTATACCTTTCAGAACTGCCATCATTGCTTTCATCAGTGTTTTCATCACGCTGTGGGATACCGTCATCAAGGTGCGGGATACTGTCATCACGCTCTTGATAAGTGTCATCATATTGCACTACAATTCTGTCATCATTTTCAGCAACTGCCATCAGTCTCTCAAATCCATTTCTAGTCTTACCAATACCAAATGTCATCTTTCCCTTGTGTTGATTGCCTTCCTTATAATTACCTGATGACACATATAATGGTAATGTCCAAGACACTCTGGGGCTATCATTTATAGCAACAAAAGAACCGAGATTGTCATTATCCTCAATTATATACATAATTCTCAATTTATGATGTGGATGTAGATGACTTATTATAAGTTAAGAAGTGTCTACACCAATCTTGAATCTTTTTATACTTTGCATCTTGAGATTGTGTAGATCGAAGCTGTCATCAAATACAAACGCCTTTGTGTTCATGTCTCCTTGATATGAACCATTTTCACCTTTCATCTTCCACATGGCTCCATAAACAACGGTTAATATCTTCATCTGCCACCATAAGTTAAACCACATATAAGCATAAATGTCATCACATCATCATGTGATGACAGTGTCAATTATGTGCTGACGCTATCATCACATAACTGAAACGACGGTTAATATTGACACTGTCATCACATGACCATCATCACATATTTCACACTGTCATCACATAAATGTCAACACATCATCATATGATATTGTCATCACATAACTGAAACTGTCACCAAATATTGACACCATCATCAGATAAATGACACTGTCATCACATATTTTGACGCCATCACTGTGCAAATCAATTATGTGCTGACACTGTCATCACATATTTGACATCGTCAGCACATAATTGATTTGCACAATTGTGTGCTGACGCTGCCATTTCATAACTAAAACGAAGGTTATTGTCATCACATAAATGTCAACACATCATCATATGATATTGTCATCACATAACTGAAACTGTCACCAAATATTGACACTGTCACTGTCATCACATATTTGACATCGTCATCACAATTTTCACATAACTATCATCACATATTGAAAATGTCATCAAATACATATCATCACATAACTGTCATCACATATTTGACACTGTCATCACAGTATTAACTTTCATCACACCAAAAGTTGACAGTGTAATTCTGCAAAACCGTTGACATAGTTGGTGATCGTCTAGATTTTGCAGATTTTTTTGCACAATTTGCATATTTACACAATTTACGAAATCAATTTATGTTAAGAACTGTCATCAACTTATCGAATTTGAAGAATTTATACGCGTTTGAACATACAGAATCCATGAGACGGCAAACCAGACGGAGAAGGTATCGGTAGGAGACCAGATACCGGAGATGGAGTCGGAGAAGGAATCGAGAAAAGTGGTCGGAATACACTGTAGACGGAGAAAACCAGTCGGAGAAGGAACCAGACGGAGAACGAAGCGTAGAATGCTAACTCGACTGGAGATGGAGAAGGACGAAGACGAAGCCGGCGACCGCGAGAAATGGAAATGGTGAAAAGAGTCGCACAAAGCTGTAGAGGAGAAGGAAAACGCGTGAAAATGAAGACTGTTTGTAAAACCTAATTTTTCTCCTTATATATGAGGATTAGTTTTGCCATCTAATAAAAGGGAGGTTAGTTACCTAGTTTTATCTATATTTCTGGTATATATAGCACAAATGCCGAAAAAATAATGGTATTAGGAAGTTTTTCATATTTATAACATTTTAAATGCTATTTTTTTCAGTGTTATGCTTATTGACTTTCTAAAAAACAATAATCTAAATCATTATTACTATAAATTATGTCAAACCCTATAGCTCCGATTAATATGATCCTTGATTAGAAAAAGGGACTTTAGTCATCACCAACCTCACGGGTCAGCACAGACATCTCCAAACCGACTGTTTAAAATTATCCGGAGGATAACTATTTCCTCCATATAAAAGGAATCATCCAATAGAATAATGACATAATTCTGAAAGCAAGTCCTAATATATTGAAAGTGAATTTAGTAATTATGATTCGGACGTGTAGCAAGCTGATTGGAGGAAAGTGGGTGAACTTTTGGATCACATTAAAGATTCAATTCCCTCTCCACTCTTCACATGTAACAGAGAGACAGGTAGTTGCAACGCAGAAGATCGAGTAGAGAGACTTAAGATCAGATAACGCCACCGGGACCCACCTTACCCATGCCACACCGAACCTGTCCACGTCATAGTCATGGCCCACCGTCACCCACAAAAAAGTGGACTAACCCAAAAGGATTAGGGAGAGAGTGAGTGAGTGAAGACCTCCATTAGAACAAAGAAAGAAAGAAAAATAATCTCATCAATGGCTGCTTTCTGAGACTCTCAGGTTCGCCCTACCTTTGTTATCCGTATCGTGTTTTCATAAACTCAAGAAGAAGAAGAAAACATTCAGATTTTCTGATCTGACAGTATGGAGAAGATATGTGAGTTCTGTGCATCGTCGAGGCCAATAGTGTTCTGCAAGGCGGATTCAGCGTTCCTGTGTCTGTCATGTGATGCGAGAGTTCATTCAGCTAATGCACTTTCGAATAGGCATTTCAGATGCCTTATCTGTGAGAATTGCAGGCAACAGGCTGCTTACGTCAGATGTATTGATCATCGTATGCTCATTTGTCGTACCTGTGACATCACTCTCCATCAAACCACTCCAAAGGTTAGCCTCCTGTTGGGTTAGATCATTTAAGTGAATTCTCAGGGCATTAAGTGTGTGATTGGAACTTAACTAAAGATTTTAATGAACTTGAATTGTTATAGTAGGGGTTATGGAGGACATTAAGTGGTGCTTCGATGTAAAACAGATTCCTAAAGACTTGTTTTGTTCAGTTTTGAGAAGTTGGGTAACTAATTTGATATAACATGTTTTGAAGTAGTAGTTTGTCATTCTTTAATAGCTTAATCAGACACTGGAAAGTTTAGCCTCAACCTTGGACCCAAAGAAGGCAAAAGAAAATCTTGTAGTTTTTAACTTTGAGTCTAGCTTGTTATTTCCCTTTTACACAACTTGAACAAATTTTACATATTTGCCCTTGTTATGTATTACGACCAGATAGGTAGAATGGAACCGCATAAGTTTGTGTTGTGAGTCTAATAAACATATGCAAGTGGGTACATGACTCTTGTATTTATCGGCTTATAAGACTTTATCATGGTATCAGAGGAAATTTCGGGACTAGTTTATTTCCTGATTTATCTGAGCTTTCCCGTCTTGTTGGTTGATATGCGAGTGACTCCTTTTATTTGCTGTCCTGAAGACATTAGTCCGCAATGATAGTGTGATATGGGATGACACATTTGTCAACTAATAATTGAGCCATTAACAGTTGAGGGAACATATGAGAATAATGTTTCTCAAATTATAAGTAGAAAGATTAATAGTCCACTATTGATACCATAAATTACTCTTATAATTACCAATTGATTTTAGTATGAAAGGCATGAGCTTGTACTGCGGGCATAATACATATATGTGTTTATGTAAACGATCCTTGTGTTTATCAGTGCACCAGACTTTATAAATTACTTTAGCTTCATTTTTCTTCTTCTAATATATACAATGAAATATAGAGGAAGTTTCCGGTAAATATATATCTTACGTACGGTGTAAAATGCGAACAGACTTTAAGTGTAAACTTTACTATCTTATATGTGAACCTAAAATACTTATTCGTGAACCTAAACTACAGTATTAAGATTGTTGCAGCCGTTTCCAAACCTAATGCAACGATTTTGAAACGCATTGGTCGCTCGATGTTCACGTATTGGTAAGTTAGGTTGACATGTAACAGTTAAAATATGTTCACATTATATACCTTAAGATACATTTTTACTTGATAGTTGATCTGAATCCATGTAATCTATACTTCATTATCAGTGCAAATAAATAAGGATGTTTAATAAAGAATTTTTTGTCTCTTTAAAGTGTGAAAGATGCTGGATGACAATCAAAAATTTAACAGAGGTGGCATGATATCACATATATAGTTTTAAAGTATACCAACACTAGTTTATCATTGTGTACCAGCTTAATCAGCATCAGAAGAAAACAGTGAGAAGTTTCACAGGGTCTCCATCAGCTAAGCAGTTTGCAATCTCATGGGGATTCGACACAAATCAGCTAGCTCTTCATGAACAGCTTGCAACCCCATCTACATCTTCATTATCTGCAGGTTCTATTGTTAGCACTGACTTTTCTGCATTGTCTCAACAAAATAAGGTACTAAATAACCAAGATTCTTGATGTAAACCATAGCCCGAGAGTCTTGTCTTACTAGTTAATTACTTGCAGGTGAAAAGAAAAGATGGGCAACAATCTAGCTTGATAATGCAACAGATTCTTGATTTGAACAGACTTCAGCTGAATGAAACCAACTACAATCCATCATCATCAGCCATAAGAGAGTGTGTATATAACACTCTTGGAAGGATAGAAGAATGCCTTGAAGATGCAAAAAAGCGTGACTCGGTTGATGATCTTAGCAGCCATTTTCTTCCTTCAACATTGTCAGAGTCTGAGTACTTGTCTTCTTACACTTCAACAACGGGAGGTTGTCTGGTTGGAGAGCCGTTTTGGCAGGCAAGAACTGATCTTGAGAGTAACCAGGTGTATTAACATTGCTGTTCTAATCACCTTCCATTTACATAGTGGCTAATTGGTTTAATCAAGTTGTTCATATGATTGATGATCATGCTTTTCCAGTTTTGGCCTCAAAATATGGAAGAGCCAAGAGTTTCTGAAGAACTTGACGGGTTTGATGATTTCAACATGCCTGAAGTGGACTTGACTTTTCCCAACTTTGAGGATCTTTTCAAAGGTGATCAAGATCTGAGCACGGCGTTGTTGGAAGACGATTCAAACGATTTCCTTTCTTCGCAAAAGGATCCACAATCCATGGTAAGTTCCTAAAATGTGTGTTCATGTACTCACTTGGTACAATATGTTTTCATATACTCATTTGGTACAATTTATGTGCATCAGAAACTTATATTCAAGTACTCCCTCCGTCCTAAAATATAACACTCATTGTTAGATGCACGTTTGTCGATGTGTGTTTTGTATCGCTAATATCTCTGAATGTATATTATTATAAATTATAAAATTTTAATATTATTAAAGTACTCATTGAGACGAATTAAACAAGATCACACATGACTATATTTTCCTTATATATTAAGAAGAATCGAGAAAATTAATTTTAATTATGAATAGTGCAAATTTAACTATGAGTCTTATACTTTAAGACGGAATGAGTATATCGTAAAATGTTTGTTCATATGCTCACTTACTAAAATGCGTGTGCATGCGTTGTCGTTTTGTTGTTGGAAATGTGTGTTGATATACATGATGTTCCCTATATACTTTCTTCTTCTTCTTAGCTCCTCACTTTGGCAGGTGAATTCGGCAGCTTCATCCATGCTAATGGACCAGACGAACCATGACGAGAGACAAACTCGTTTCCCATATCAAGACTACCAAAAGCTGAAAAGCAATGACGATAGACCATCTTATTCTTATTCTTATTCCTTTTCCCATCTCAGCGCCGAAAGCAGTGGCAGCGATAATTGTCATGATACCGGACTTTTAAGCGATGATCTTGCACGATTTGAGCCGTTAAGCGCCTTTCCAGGCCGATTCAAGGACAAAAAGAAGCCTAAATTGTGAGCATAATTCATAAACTTACACATATTTTTAGTTAGTTATTGACTTTGATCATGAATCTTGGTAAGTCGTTAGAACATAAGGTCTGTCTCACATATGAAGTGAGTGGATATAAAAGTCTTAATATATAAACTCATTAGCAATTCTTATTATTAATTGATTTTTCGATGAAACATCATATGATTTGTGCATTGAACTGATATGTGTTTATGCGCTCGCATGTGATTTTTCTTGTCAGCATAATCATGAATCGACTTGTTCTTCTCTCTTTAGGAACGCCAAGAAAGCTCAATTGTCTCCACGACAGAGCAAGGCGGTACCGAGTAGGAGGACTAAAGGGCGATTCGCAAGGCCGGAAGAGGAGAAAAGCCATGGCATGAAAGCCACTAAGAGTTGCTAAACTTAAACTTGGTTATTGTATAGATTGTTCACGTACGAGGAAAATATATATGACAGATTCTGTACTTTCAGTTTCACCTCAAGCCTATGTTTCTTACACATTCTTTTCTAACCTTTTTTTGTCACGTAAGGATCTGATTTACTGCTAACTTTGTCGCTCTTAATGTTTCCATGTAAGGAAGTTTGTCTATGATTAGTCAATGTTTTCAATGCTGAAAAAATCTAACTCTTAGATGGGAGAATAGTGCATTTTAAGTTATTCTAAATGTAAGGAAGTTGTGGAATATATAGGTCGGTTTATGTCCTCATCCAACCGGGCCCATCTTTAGCTATTTCATACAGTTTACTTTCTGTTCTGTTCATTATATGAGAGCAGAATTCTGTTGTAACAAACCGATACACTGTAATGAGATAGCTTTGTTTTGAAGCAACAATGGAGTTCACACACATCCCTTCTTCTCTAATCCTTAATCTCACATGGTATCAGAGCAGGAATTGAATCCTTTGCTCGTTTTCTTCTTTCCGATCACTCTGTGATCGTGTTCTTCCTTACTTTGTTCTATTCGTTTCTGTTTTCATGGTGGACACTCCTCCAAACCTGAATCCAGGCGGCCACAACGATCCTCTATTCTTAGCTCACTCTGATCATCCTGGTTCGCAGCTGGTTGCGACTCCCTTTGATGGATCTGATTTCACAGATTGGAGCCATGGAATCGTTTGGGCGCTCGGAGCTAAATTCAAGATAGGCTTTATTGACGGTTCTTGTCGGAAACCTCCTGAAGCTGGCGATATTCAAGCTCACTGGATTCGCTGCTGGATCATCAACTCGATGACGAAACAAATCGCCTCTGGTTTTCGTCATGTGACTTTGGCGAAACAGCTTTGGGATGAGCTCAAGGAGAGGTATGAGCAATTGAATCTTCCTCTTCTATTTCATAAACGTCGAATGCTTGCTAATCTGAAGCAAGATAATCTTTCTATTGGAGATTATTTTGGTGCTTTGAAATCTGTTTGGGATGAGATTAAAGGATTAGATCCTTGTGTTGAATGTGAGTGTGCTGCTCGTCTTGCCTGTACTTGTGATGTGTCTCGCAAACTTGCTGATAAAGACTGTCGTAATCAGATTATGGAGTTCTTGATGGGACTTAATGATTGTTTTGACAATATTAGAGGACAAATCTTAGGCATGGATCCTCTTCCTTCCGTTAGCAAGGCTTTTCATCTTGTTCAACAGATCAAAACTCAGAAGCTTGTCTCTCATACTCCATCAATTCCCTCTTTTATTGATGCTAGTGCTTTAACAGCAGGTCGTCAGCAGCCTCGTCTGTCTAAGGATGAATACAAAAAGCTCAAACTTGAGCGCACCTGTGATTACTGTAAACAAAAAAGCCACCTTATGGAGTCATGTTTCAAGCTGCACGGCTATCCGGACTGGTTTAAAGGGAACAAAGGTCAAGTTGCGCAGTCCTCCAGTTCACAGGGAAGTAAATCTCGAGCTCATAATGTTACTTTTCATAATAGTCCTCTGGATGTTTTTGATCAATTTGACAGTCCTGGATCACATACTACCACTGATTCATCAGTAAATTCTACTCTCACTTCTCCTATTTCCCAAGAAGTGTTGAAAGCCATGCAGACTAAAGGAACCGCAGCCAATTGCAGTGCCAACTACGTAGGTATTGTTTTATCTTCCACTGTTCATCATGCTCAGTTAGGTGCCATTGATAGTAGTTGGATTGTTGATACCGGGGCTACAGACCACATGTGCAGTGATGTGAATCTTTTTCATGAGCTTCATGATGTGACTAAATCTGTTTTGGTTGGCTTGCCTGATGGTTCTTTGGTCACAGTAGCTAAAGTGGGAAACATTGCTTTAAACAAACACCTTGTTCTCAGAGATGTCTTGTTTGTTCCTGCTGTTAAACAAAACCTGTTGTCTGTACAGAAAATCATTGATCATGATGATCTAATTGCCATCTTTCATTCTAAGGGATGCATCTTTCAGGACCGCTTGAGTAGTCAGGTCAAAGCTGGAGGGCATAGGACTGGGGACCTATATAGACTGACTGCAGGATTTACCAATTCAGTCGAGCCATTCTCCTTTACTAGTTCTATCGACTTTAAACCCTGTAATAATACTGCTTCTCAACCTCATGAGACCAGTTCTTCTCATTCTGCTGAACTAAATAGATTGCATCAACGGTTAGGACATTTGTCTTTGTCTAAGTTGAAACATTCACAGTTTGCTAATGTTGGTTCTATTAACGATTTGGATTGTGAAACGTGTGTTCTGGCTAAGCATCACAAGCTGCCTTATGAGATAAGTTCTTCTATCACTGACAGCCCCTTCGCTCTTATCCACGTTGATTTATGGGGTCCCTATAAGCATGATTGTATAGGTGGCTCTCAATATTTCTTGATGATCATAGCCGTGTGACATGGACTTTTTTGCTAAGTGGCAAGGATTTGGTTTACCGAACATTGATTGATTTCATTGAACATGTTCGTACTCAATTTAGGGCCACTGTAAAGGCTGTGCGCATCGACAATGGCACTGAGATTGTTCAGCGTACATGTACTACCTTCTTTTCTAGCAAGGGAATTATCCACCAGCGTTCTATTCTGGGTAACCCTCAACAAAATGGAAGGGTTGAAAGAAAGCATCGTCACCTATTAGAGACTGCTCGAGCTTTACGGCTTCATGCCCATTTACCAATCAAATTCTGGGGCGATTGTGTCCTCGCTGCCACTCACTTGATTAACAAGATGCCCAATTCTGTTCTACAATAGAAGACTCCTTATGGAGTTTTGATGAACAAGGAGCCTAGTTACGACAATTTACGTGTTCTTGGATGTCTTTGTTATGCTTTCTATAAGACATCTGACAAACTTGCATCTCGGGCTCGCAAATGTGTCTTCATCGGCTACCCTTATCCACAGAAGGCATACAAACTCTATGATTTGTCCACACATCAATGCTTTGTCAGTCGTGATGTTATTTTCAAAGAGGAGATTTTTCCTTTTGACAAGACTAACAAGTCTGCATCAGCTCTTCTTCATGTACCGAGATTTGCTCTTCCTCTTGTCTCTGCTGGTACTAAGGATGCTATTATTTCACCTACACCTGCGTCTCCTAATTCTATACAGGATAATACACTGCAACACGTTGCAGTCCTTGGGGAAGATAGCTCCCTGAACCTGGATCTCACTGATGATTCCGCCTTTCCTATGCTGGGCAGCGTTCCTCCTCTTACTCGTCGAGGTTTTCGTAATAGGCACATTCCAATCAAGTACAACGATTTTATTTGTCCTACTCTGCGTCCTTCGGCTTCCCTGTGGCTGTCACGATCTTTCCTTGCACGACAGTTTGATTTGAATTCTTTCTCTGCTGAGTATAGAGATTCTCTTTCAAAAGTGTTGTCCATGTTTGAACCGGTTAGTTTTGCACAGGCTTCTAGAGATCCTTCTTGGGTTGAGGCCATGGATCTTGAACTATCTGCATTGGAGCGCAACCATACATGGGAGCTGGTTTTTCTACCTCCTGGTAAGCGGGCTATTGGTTGCAAGTGGGTGTTCAAGATCAAATTTCGTCCCGACAGTACAGTGGAGCGTTACAAAGCACGCTTGGTTGCGAAAGGTTATAATCAGAGGGAAGGTACGGATTTTACTCACGCTTTTTCTCCGGTTGCAAAGTCAGCTTCAGTCAGAATGTTTCTTGCTCTGTCCATTGCTCATGGTTGGCCTATCCATCAGCTGGATATGAACAACGCTTTTTGCACGGTTTCCTTGATGAGAAGGTGTTTATGCAGATTCCTCAGGGGTACACTAAAGGCTCTCCTGGTCAAGTTTTCCATTTGAAACGTTCCATTTACGGTCTTAAACAAGCCTCTCGTCAGTGGAATTTGGAATTGACTAAGCCTCTTCTTCAGCTCGGTTTTACCCAGAGCAAGCATGATTACTCTGTGTTTATAAAGAAGACAGATACTTTCACTACTCTAGCATTGGTTTACGTTGACGATATGCTATTAACGGGTGATAATTCTGATGATATTTCTGCCACCAAGGATGCGCTTCACACTGCTTTTACAATCAAGGACCTTGGTCTTTTGCGTTATTTTTTGGGAATCGAAGTTGCACGTTCAGCTGCAGGTACCTTGCTCAACCAGCGCAAATACATTCTAGACATACTTCAAGACACTAACATGGTAGACTCCTCTCCTGCCAAGTTCTCTTTGCCACGTGGTCTTAAGCTATCTACTGATGAGGGTGTTTTGCTTCCTGACCCAGAAGTCTATCGGCGCCTTGTAGGACGTTTACTTTACCTTAATCTTACACGTCCTGATCTATCTTACACCTCGCAGCATTTAAGTCAGTTTGTGAGTGCACCGCGTGTTCCACACCTGTCTGCAGCAATGCACGTTGTGCGTTATCTCAAGTCCACTATTGATCTGGGCTTGTTTTACTCGTCTAATTCTGACTTGTCACTGACTGCTTACTGCGATGCTAATTGGGGGAGCTATTCTTTCTCTGGTCATTCCCTAACTGGATACTGTGTTTTTCTTAGTTCTTCTCTGGTGTCTTGGAAGACCAAGAAACAACAAACTGTTTCTAAGAGCTCTGCTGAATCTGAGTATAGAGCCGCCATAGCAAGTGAACTTGTTTGGGACTCCGGTTTGCTTGCTGACTTCTGTGTTTCCGTGCCCACGCCCATTCCTCTCTATTGCGACAACACGGCCGCAGCAGCTAATCCGGTTTTCCATGAACGGACAAAGCACCTTACTATTGACTGACACTATGTTCGTGACCTTGTCCAATATGGTTTCATTCGGACTGCTCATGTCAGTTCTCAACTTCAGTTGGCTGACATCCTCACCAAGGCGCTTGGAGAGTCTCAACATCTCTTTCTTTCGTCCAAGTTGGGCCTCGTCTCTCACGACTCATGTCCAACTTGAGGGGGGGCTGTGGAATATATGGGCCGGTTTATGTCCTCATCCAACCGGGCCCATCTTTAGCTATTTCGTACAGTTTACTTTCTGTTCTGTTCATTATATAAAAGCAGAATTCTATTGTAACAAACTGATACACTGTAATGAGATAACTTTGTTTTGAAGCAACAATGGAGTTCACACACATCTCTTCTTCTCTAATCCTTAATTTCACATAAGTGCATTGTTAAGGAAGTCATGCAAACTAAGAATATTTGTACAACGGTTGCATTTTCAATTCTTCACTATTGTCTAGAAGGGGATCATCATTGGGTGTACTCGGAAGAAACATAATGCACAGTCCAACAGAAAGAAGCTTGGCTCGAAGACGTAGCCATTCACTGGCTGCTGCGATCTCTTGATCAAGCCATAATCGTAGTCACAAACTAGTTCATCGGGCTCTTTGAAAAACAAACCATCACTTCGAATATGACAAGAAGAGGAGGAAATCTATTAGGAAGGGATAGTGTTCAAGGGTTTTGATTGCTCATATATAGCTTGATTACTCTTATTTAATCATTTTTTAGTTTAGTTATAATTACAAAAGTGGTGAACATATTTCTTCTTAGCAGATGTGCCTAGCTAGTGGCACCAGTGTCACAGAACCATTTCCTTGGATCGCTTTTCTCCAGGTTGAGCTCAGAAAATTGTCGGACACAGACCGGCCACTGTGAGAATAGCATCTTGAGCTATGTTCGCATGAAAATTTTCCTTTCTTGTAGTCGACCTTCTTGCTTCGACACGCATCAGACTTGTGCCCTATCTTATGACATTTGTGACACTAACCTTATTTGCTTATAATCTGAGACTGAAACTCGTGCTTCTTGTGCTCAACTATGTTTACCTTGTGCTCTAAAGAACGCACCCTTATCTTGTTGATGGTTGCTTAATTCAACCCTTAACATGACGATTGAGTGCTCGACAATCATTGCCTTCTTCTTGTGCATTAGTTAGTTCTTGAACTGAGAGCACTTAGGTGGAAGCCTTTCAATGTATGAAGCTACCTGAAAGGTCTAGCATATCTATATGCCTTATGTCAGGATCTCATGAACTTTCAATTGCAGTTTTCAACCTGTTCCATGATAGATTTTGAGTTTACTATCTGGTAGTTAAGAAATGTTGCCACAACGTATTTCATTGAGCATGCTTCTTTACACTTGTACTTTCTAACAAGAGCTTTAATAGTTCTTTGACAATGTTGACCTTTGTGTACACATTGTACGGTGAGTCAAGCGGTCGGGTTTTGATATAGCTGACAAGGCCAAAATGGTCGTTATGCCTGTCAAAATAATATTTATATACCTATCTGGCTCCTATACAAGTAAAGTGACAAGCAATGGTCGATCACATAGGGAGTCAGGTAATCAATTCTTGTGCATTTAATAAGATCAACTTAATAATGATAAAAGGGGGGAAATTGGATTGATTCTAAACTACTAATTCAATGAAGGAAAAAATAGAGAAAATACCTTATTCAACGAGTATCCACACAACGGAATGATTGGTTTGATCATTGACTCCCTAATTTCTATTCGGGTTCATTCTCCAATTTATATACTACGATTGCCCTAATCCCTGTTCTTAATTAGTTAATAATCCAACTCGGTATATTAACCCTTACCTAAATACAACCTTGAAACTATTAAGAGTTAATTCCTAGGCAGCAATACGTTAAGGAATAGATAGGAACATGTATGCCACTTGGTTGCTAACACATCATCATTCTCCACACAATCACAAGTTCAACTAGACCAAGCAATTGATTTGCTACCCTATGGTAAGACTCTCCAACTCGGACAAATCAGACCTAGCAATATGAATTAGATCTAAACAACCTAGGTGATCAATCTAGAAAGATAAATCACATTCAATATCAATATGCACAAGAGAATGAAACAACTCAAATAATATATATTTCTAGAAGCAAGGAAGAAGTCTAAAAACCAACCATCCACGGGCTTCAACTTGGAGAACAACGCAAATCTTCTCTAAACTCTCTAAACTAACCTAGAATTAAGCACGGGAAGGAGGCAAAGCTCTCAACCTTTTTACAAATCTAAAAACCCTAGAAATAAATCCTAAAAAGCCCGGCCCAAAGTTCCATCTGAAAATAGGTAAAACGCTCAAACAAATGCCGCAACAAAAGTGAATCTCGGCAGAAACCCTACGCGGGCATGGTCGCGCCCACCTACAGACCACCTGGCGCGGTCGCGCCACCTAGGTTGCGGTCCCTCCACTGTGCAGTCCTCAAGGCGCGGCCGTGCCACTTAGGATGCGATCGTGCCCTAGGCCAAGCTGCTCCAGCGCTGCTGCGTCTTCTTGTGTGCGCGAACTTGCTTCGTCCTTTGGCCATCTTCTCTTCGGTCTTCTCCCTAATGCTCGTAATCCCAGTGTTTAACCACTTTGCTCAGCGAGGTCCGGACTACGGTAATGTGCTCCAAATCACGACCAATTCATGTATAAACGATACTAACGGCCGCTTATTACGTCGTACTAGACGTAACTCATCAATAGCATCTATATATGAAATACCCCTAAATCCAATTTTCTCTTAGGATTTGGGCTTGAGGATCCGTGTTATCAGACAACATATGATAGGTTTCTTTTAGATACTTATCCATTCCCATTATGGCAAGGAAGAACATCTTCCCAAACCAAGTTTGGAAGTCAGGGCCATCAAACTTTTCTGGCATGAAACCTGATATTACACACTTGGAAAATTAGCCGTATATGGCCTAGAGTCTATGAGGTCTTGATTCAGTTGACATTTTTCCCTCCTCACAGACCATCCTAAGACTTATTTTTCAATGGTGTCGGTGTAGGTGGGTGTTCAGTGTTGTCTACAGTCTTTTCAGTATCCATAGGAGAATTGAAAATATCTTTTCCTTTCCGTTAAGCATATTCGAAAGCTTAAGGTATTCAGAGATACAAAAAGGAAAAAAAATGAAGCTTGAATTATAACTCTGATCTCTACTAATAATGCACAGAATAATAAACCGAATCAACTCGTAAGTATAGAATGAGATGTGAATTTGTTTTTCAAAACAGATAAAAACATAAACCTTAATTTTCGTGATTTGGGTACCTGATCTAAAAAAATGAAGCTTTGTAATTGATTATTAGCTTAAATTACATAATATGTATAGAATTAACATTGTAGGAATCTATAATTCTAAACTAACCGAACCTACAAAGGAACGTAATCTAGAATTAAGTTAGTCAAAAAAATACCATGGACATTGAGCGGATTGCAGAGGCGAGTATGAACATGTGTCCTTAATTATAAAAGCACAAAGTTAGTGAGATGGTTAACGGTGTTTTGAATTTCAGGATACAACAACGAACTTCTTCGGACTGCTACACTCAGGATCGAACCTTGCAAACTTATGCTTTGCGACGCACTCTCAGACTCGATGAACAAAGGAGAAGGTAGTTAGAGATTCAGGGGAAGACTGCTAGAAACTGTGTATTTCGGTGTGTATAGAATGAGGTCAAGGGGTCTCTTTTTATAGAGGCTCGGTTCCTTGGAGATCACTCGGAAGGAAAAAAGATAAGTATAGCAAATAGTGAAAGATCTGATCAGTTGGAGAAAATCATGACGATTTTAGAAATATATTCTCATAATAACTCATTTGACTAGGTCAGACGATCCAAGTGGTGGACGGTTTAAGAGAAGCCCAAAAGACTTCATAACCGGGTTGGTCCAAAAAGTTAGAATATTGTTGCGGGTCGAAGACCACAAGACCACGAGGCACATGATTCAGACTGCATGTGTGGGGTCAAGGGGTTCTCTCCATACCTCCACTAGATTTAAATCTTAACAGGAAGTAGTGGATATATAAACATTCCAAAAGATATCTTCACTTCCAATGTGGAATACTTATCGAAATATGCCCTACACGTTTCGTCTACTTTAAACCTATTTCTTACCTTTCAAGCAATCATTTTGGGTTCTTCCTCATTCAAACGGGACTTGTTTTTAACGTATGAATATACTACGAGTATGTGCCCGCTGAAACGATGTCGACGCTCCTTTATTCCGGCACCACCGGTGACTGAAACCCATCCGAAGTTGTGTTTGAAAAAATGAGCAAAAATTAGTTCAACACATTTTTCCCTCTCTTCTTCTACATTGTATTGTACATGAGTTCCGGTAAAAACAACTCTTATGGTGTGAAGTGCGAAGCATGTTGAGCCATTAGATTAGAAAATGGAGGGTTGAGATTAAAAGATGGGTTTTTTAATGAATCCACGCGGTGACATTTTTATAATTAATGGTGAACTGTTATTTTAATTTTTTTTTACGTTTTCTGAGTGATTTTTTTATTCCTTTAGATATGACCATTAGCGTGTTATATGTGAACATTAGCGTGTTATATGTGAACATTATTGTACATATAACCATAACTGCATTTTTAAGTTAATAAGATCTTGGTAGTTGCAGTAGTATATGGTTTCCATCCAATTACTAGATTTTTCATGCCCGAAACGATGTCAGTTTTGGGTACGGTTCTCCAAACGTGGCCCATGTGTACATAGGTAATCGTTGAGTATGTTGACATGAACAATTTAGGAAGAAACATATAGGGCAACTGAAAACCAGAGCGTCCTTTGTTCTATTTCCCCTCTATCGAGAAATTTACCTAACGGAGGTTCTTCATTTGAACTCCAGAAGAATGCTCAGGCGGGCTTTTAATGGCTTCCATGGTGCCACCACCTTCATCTACCTCCAACCTTTCAAATCATCAATCTACTATTCAACATCAGCGGCCTTGAAAAATGGAATCACAAAACCTCCTCCCATGCTTGAATTCCTCACCAAATCGGTTGGGTTCTCTGAAGACGAAGCCGCCTCCATTATTACCAAGGTCAGTCCTTTCTCGGCAGGCACCACAAAACAACCTGATTTGGTTGTTAATTTCCTTAAGAGAAATGGATTCGATGAAACTCATATCAAGAGATTAGTTACATCTTTACCGAAGGTCCTCCGTTTCAAAATTGACAAAACCCTAGAGCCCAAATTTAGGGCTTTGCAGGAGTTAGGATTACGCGGACCAGATCTAGGTTTAGTGATATCTCAACATCCATGTTTATTGAGGTACAGCCTGAAAGGTCATGTTATCCCTTCCCTTATGACATTGAGATCTGTAATCGGTAGTAATGAGCAGCTGATCAGCTTTTTGCTGAAAACAAAAACTTCAAAGCTACTTTCGTACAATTTTCTCAAGAATGTCCCTCAAAACTTGCTTTTGCTGCAAAATTATGGCCTCTCAAGCGCACAAATCAAGCAGGTAATGCTATCAAAACCCCTAGTTATGGTTAACAAAACTCACTGGTTTGAAAATAATCTGAAAACAGTCGAAGAAAAGCTTGGAATCCCTAGAACATCAACCATGTTCGTGCATGGGATCACTGCACGGAGTATGATAAGTGAAGAAAAATTCGAATCATGGCTTCAAGTATTTCGCAGTTACGGATGGAGTGAGACTGAAATCTCAACATTACTCAGAAAAAATCCCTTGGTTTTGAATCTGTCTGACAAGCTAGTGAAGGTTAAGTTGAAGTACTTAATGGAGGAGCTCGGTTATGGACCCGATTTCTTGTCATCACGTCCTGCTTTACTGTCATATAGCATTGAGAAGAGGATACTGCCAAGAACTGCTGTAATTCAAGCTCTCAAGGACAATAAATTGTTGAAGAGTCATATTGGTCTCTATACCTTTATGTGCATTGCTGAAACTAAGTTTGTGGAAAAATTTGTGGTTAACCTCAAGGATAAGTTGCCTCAACTCTATGAAGATTATATGAAGCAGACGTCTTTGTCTTCTCATTTCTCATAGTCTGTTCTAGGGTTTAGGGTCACATAATACATATCTTAGATTCAATGCAATTGTGCGAGGAATCTGTAGAAGGAGATGTTCTTTCCCATTGACATGAGTGACCAGGTGTTACAGTTCTTGGTTAATATTGTTTTCTTTGTATTTTACATGATGAAAATCTTGTACTCATTTTTTTTCTTTGATAAGCTTTCGATAAGATAAGCATATGGCAGTTAATTAACTGTCTTTGTAGTCTGCGGATACAATATCTGAAGTTGTTACATTTTTTTATAATCATATGACCGGTTAATTAACTGTGTTTGGGCTGTTCTTTCATTCTGTTTGATTGCTGCTCTATGTGTACAGCTCTATGCCTCTATCATAAAGAGATGTTTAGGTTTCCAAGTTGGAATTCTCGAAATGGCTATTCACAGTCTACAACTTTGGGCTGTTCTTCAGTTCTGTTGGATGAATTTGACAGCGAAAGGAAGAAATCTGTTAGAAGGGATAGTATTGAAGGGTTTTGATTTGCTTACTCTTATTTAAACTCATTTGGTGAATGAGTGTTATTGTTGGTTCTGTTCTATTTTTTCATCTACTTTGTATATAACTATGATTGAAATTTTACGTTTATAAGATCTTGGTAGTTGCAGATAGCATTGATGTTGGTTTTTCATGCCCAGAAACAATGTTAGTGTGTTGGTCTGGCTTTACAAAATCAGGGCATCTTTTGTTATATTCCCCTTGTCCAGATGTGATCTTCATTTGAACTCTAGAAGAATGCTCAAGCGGGCCTTTAATGGCTTCCATGGCACTACCACCTTCACTTACCGCCAACCTTTCAAATCATTGAACTTCTATTCAACATCAGCTACCTTCAAAAACATGGGATTACCAAGGTCATAATGCACCACAAAACAACCAGACTTGGTCGTTAATTTTCCTAAGAGAAGTGAATTCAACGAAACTCATATCAAGAGATTGATTACACGTGTACAAAAGGTCCTCCGTTTCAAAATTGACAAAACCAAAGAGCCCAAATTTAGGGCTTTGCAGGGGTCAGGGGAATTTAGTTTCTAAGATGCTAAGAGGGGAGACGTCTCTTCCAAGCGAAACGCCGCTCACATGGCGTCTCACCTATATTTAAAAAAATTTATTTAATCTTTCTGCAAACACCCGATCATATACATCGATTTGACAAAACAGATTTCCATATGTAATTGCAAATCAAAGCTGAAGAACTATAAACTCACAAGTGATGAGATCCAAAGATCTCTAAAGCAAGGAATTCCTAGCAAGATCCAGGGTACTCCGCAGGCATTTATCCGAATATAATTGAACGGGGAACTAACAATTCTAGGGTCAGGGGTGAAGATTTCAATCGAAAAGTAGAGTTGAAAATTGAAAGAAATAAATAACAAGAGGAATTGAGCTCACAAGCACTCTCTCTCATTCTCCTCCTGAAATCTAAGAAATGTGATGAACATACAGAGAAGACGGGGACTGTATTTTAGCTCTGTTGGATCGGGGAAGCTTCCCCAGAAACAAAGTCTCTTGAACTTAGAATTTGCTTGAAATTGTGGAAGAGGGAAGCTGAAACAATGTAGATCAAGATTTCTTCAAAAGTGAGAACCTTCGATTCCGGCTGAATCTAGAATAAAATTCACTGCTAAACTTTATTGATCAAAGCTTGTTTTTCTCTCGTGTTTACAAAGAAGATCTCACAATTCACTCTTAGAATTTGTGCTCTCTCTCTTTCGTACAACAACTCTCAAAAGCAACCTTTACTATATCTCTCTCAATAGAATCAACAACCTCTACAAGATTTTGAGTTCAACTATTTATAGAAAATACATAAAAAGCTTGCTAAACAAGCAACTCTACAACATGTGACTTAATTCTGATTGGCTAACAAGATTCCTTTACATAAATATGTTGAACATAATTAATCAACTAATCAACGCTTGTCACGTCTCCAAGCTAGCTAGCGAACTCTCAGCGTGCTTCGCCACTTGTTGTACCAACTTCCACGTGTATGGTGGATCTTCCTTTGCGCGTCGCAAGTTGTGGTGCCACTTGCTTCGTTAAAGAAACGTGTGCTTATTTAGAAATCCAGACAAAAACGTGTGTTTTGTCATTTTCTGACACAAATAAATTTCCATCTTGCCATCGCGCTTCAGTGCACTTCGTTTTCTTCAACGCGCTTGTCTTGCTGGTAAAGCTACCTTGAAAACATTTCAGCGACATATCTATGCACTGCAAATCCTTTAAGTGAGCCTTGTACAATGTAAGCTACACTCTTAAGTGACCATACATGTCTTGTAAACTCTGTATGTTTGTGAGTCCCAATAACATTTAAGCTATAATCATCAAAACAAAAGAAACTAAGTTAAGCTACTTCAGCTCAACTAATTTTTTCCCCTTTATGATGATTTCAAAACTTATTTGAACCATTCACAAAAGATTATAAGGAATTGAATAACATCTCTCTTAAAATATTAGAACAAGCTAAACTTTCACTTTCACTTCACTTTACCTTTAAGTTCAGTATACCTTTCATTCACCCTGAGATCAAGACGTGGATCTGAATCCTTCTAGACTTTGGTGAATGTTTAAGCATGCCTACATGCACACTTCAAAATTCCCCCCTTTGACATCATCAAATATGGAGTCATAATACAACATATAGGGAACTTTCAGAACTCCTTAAGCATACTAACTCCTAAGCATCCATGAATATCTGTAAGATCAAGTTAAGTACATAGATCACTTAGGAAATCAAACACAATTAGCGAGACTAGATAAGCATGCATTTTTTAATTCATATAAGAAACTGCATCAGACATAGGAAAAATAATCAAAAGCTAGAAACATAAGCGGGCTTAGACCAAAAGGCTAGAAAACATGGTAAGACTGATAGGCTAATCTTTCTTTTATGCGGCACTCTTCTCTACTTGCATCATGAGAAAAAGGCTAAAAAATAATCTTTCTTTGGATGTCGCTTGACTTCAGCCCCGTCTTCTTCTTCAGCTTCAGATTCGTCGACATCCTCTAGCTCTTCAAGCACGCTCTCAGACAGAATTCATCAAATACATCTTCATTTTCTGCTGAGTCGATCCCTTGCTTGAGCATAAGCTTCTTATATGAGGGAATGGCATGTTGGTGTTTGCCATCGACATGTACATATGCGTGTACATAATCTGAGGCGTGTCAATCAACTCTCGCTTCATACACTTCTGCAGGAAGACTCCGTCGACGATAGTCACTATGTCCCTTCTTCCCTTCCTTTGCATAATGTTTCGCACATTGATGTGATGAACGATTCCGAGTGGATAGGGAAGAAGGTCTACCTCAAGTTCTTTTTCGTTTTCATTTGGACCGAGCAAGTCTCGCTTGATCTGACTAGATCCTCTGGGCCAATTCTTTTTCGCCATAAAATTAAAGCTTCCATCTCTAGTTCGCATGCTGATTGCTTCAGCAAACTCTGCAACTAGAATAAAGATAGCCTTCTTGTTCCACTTTAGCACAACCATCTCGCTAGGCATGAATTGGTCCACTGGATCATATGGCGTCATGTTCGAATAGAACGCCTTGATCATCTCTGGAATGGCCTATGTAGGAGCAACCTCTAACTTGTCCCAACCCTGCAAATTGAGCATGTTGCATGCCTCCTCAATTTAAAACATAGCCTTTAAGGCTTTCCAGGTTTCTGGAGCAGTGATAACTGGAAGAAGCAACTATCGCTTGGCTATGCTTGTAGAGATGGGGGGAGCTGAGAAGAGGTGGAGATAGAGGTAGTGGTCGTTACTCGTTTTTGACATTTTACACCTGTCTTTTTCTTTGGTGGTGTTGTCGACTTTTTCTGCATGGGCTCAACTTCCTCTTCTTCCTCCTCGAACTCATCATCCTCCTCTTCATCTACATCTTCTTCTATGGGCGAGATGTGAAACAGGTGATAGGGTCACTTCTTCTTGGAAGCGCTCTATTTCTCACCAGGTTGAAGAATATGGGGACTCTTAAGCTGCTGAGTCAACTCATGCTAGAGCGGTTCTAACTCTGTAGCTGATGTAGGCTGGTGCACGACTATTTCTTTACCCTTTTGTGAGGGCTTGATTTTCCAGAGCCTGAGACTGTAACTTTACTCTTCGTCTTGACTGGTGAATCATATAAAACCACTGGATCGTTGGTGGGATCGCTAATGGAGGTGTCTTTTCTGGTGACGTGATCTTCTCCGTCTGTTCAACACCCTTCTTAACCGATTCTACCTAAGATAGCTTGTCTTGGGCGAACTGAGGTTGAGCATTGGTGGTTAAGATTTGTGTTTGGGGTGAGGGTGTGTGTTTGGGCTAAGTGCGGGATGAGCTAGATTGAGCTTGATTCTCAACAAGAGTGAGCTTGCCCAATATGGACTCAAGGTTAAGATCAATGGAAGAAATGATGTGGGGTGGTAGAAAGAATAAGCTTGAGAAGTAGGAGAGTGGGAGAATGAGATTTCAAAGAGATGAGAGATATGAAAATAGGTAAGGTAAAATATGAATAATGGATTACCTATTTATAGGGTCGCTCAACCTCAGGCTGCCCAGACGTCTCTATTTTCAAACAATTCAAACGGCTACTTTCTATGCACTCCAACGTCTACATTTGAGCACATACACGCTAGTTCAATGGTTGCTAGAAACTAATGCGTAACCCAATAACTCTGACGCATGGAGACTTTAAGTGCCACACTCTTTAAGCGTCCCTCAGAGATTGACACGTTCAATGTGACTGATATAGGGATTCCCTATGATGGCTCGGACCTAGATTCACAACCATTCACTAAACAAGAACAAGTGTTCTTAAGTTGGTGTTCTAACTTGTTCAAGAACAAGGAAGAACAAAGAGAAAATAGAATGGGGATTTGAGAAATCAGAATGGATAGATTCTTGATGATGATTTACTCACTCCACACCAAGTACCTTGGGCTTAACCTCAACACAATGGTAAGATGAGATAAAACACAACAAACTTTAACTCAACATAAAGGGAGATTGTGCAACCCTAAACACCGAGAGCTTCCCAAGCATTCAAGCTCACACAATCAAGATTACATGAACAAGATACCTAGGCAACAAGGGGCAGATTCAATCTGCAAACTACACTAAGATACACTACGTTTTTGGCCCATGAGAACACTTAGGTTTCAATTCAATAGAAGACCCTTTTGGTTAGGCCATTTTGGCTTTTATACCTCCAATGACCAAGGCTTTCTACCAGCTGCAAGCTCGACCAAAAAGGTCCAAAATACCCTTAGGTAAGTGTCTTAAGAGAGTTAGGGAAAAGGGGTAGAATTGCACACTTTTACAACCTAGCCGGGTAAGGTGTAAAAGTGTGATAGTTTCACAAAAGTGACATGTGCAACCTTGATATTTATCATGGATGGCCTTGATGTCTTCATTGGATTTTTTGGGGATGTTCACCTATTCCACATACTAGAAGGGTGGAGGCAATGGGTTCTATTTGGTGTGTTGAATCCAAATCCAAAGTTGCCTTCATAACTTGATCTTCTATCTCCTTAGCCATAGCCCTAGTGATTGGTCCTTTGTTTGTTGGGCTTAGGGATGCTCCTGCATCATTCCCTCCCTCTTGAGAGAGGCCTAACCCCAAGCCACCTCCTTCCATGATGTGAAAGGGTTCCTCATGGCTTAGTTCCTCCATTGGGTCATCTTGGCTCTCTTCAAAAAGTGTAAGGTCTCCTATGTTGAAAGTGGGGGCTGACACCATATTCTTCTGGTAGATCAATGACATATGCATTGTCACTAATCACTCTTATCACTTTGAATGGTCCATCCCCTCTAGGAGAGAGCTTTGAAGTCTTTAGGTTGGAAAACCTATCCTTCCTTAGATGCACCTACACTAGGTCACCTTCTTTGAGTGTCACCTTTCTTCTGAATTTGTTCTTGCTTCTTGCCACACTCTTAGCCAAGTTCTCAAGCCTTTCTCTGGTCCTTTCATGAAGCTCTTTGACGAGTTTAACCTGGCTCTGATACCTCAACACAATAGCAAGAAGAGTAAGAACAACAACAAACTTTAACTCAACATAAAGGGAGATTGTACAACCCTAAACACCGAGAGCTTCCCAAGCATTCAAGCTCACACAATCAAGATTACATGAACAAGATACCTAGGCAACAAGGAGCAGATTCAATCTGCAAACTACACTAAGATACACTACGTTTTTGGCCCATGAGAACACTTAGGTTTCAATTCAATCAAAGACCCTTTTGGTTAGGTCATTTTTGGCTTTTATACCTCCAATGACTAAGGCCTTCTACCAGCTGCAAGCTCGACCAAAAAGGTCCAAAATACCCTTAGGAAAGTGTCTTAAGAGAGTTAGGGAAAAGGGGTAGAATTGCACAATTTTACAACCTAGCCGGGTAAGGTGTAAAAGTGTGATAGTTTCACAAAGTGACATGTGCAGCCTTGATCTTTATCTTGGATGGCCTTGATGTCTTCATTGGATTTGTTTAGGATGTTCACCTCTTCCACATACTAGAAGGGTGGAGGCAATGGGTTCTATTTGGTGTGTTGAATCCAAATCCAAAGTTGCCTTCATAACTTGATCTTCTGTCTTCCTAGCCATAGCCCTAGTGATTGGTCCTTTGTTTGTTGGGCTTAGGTATGCTCCTGCATCAGTGACTCATCAACATCTCAGTCTTACCCATTAAGTAAAAAATAGCATGCCTTAAGGATGAAGGAAGGGAATAATGTGTATACAAAGAATCATACAATGTGGCATAATATGAGATAATGTACACAAGAAAATGTTACATAAAATGTGACATAAAATGTACATATAGTGTAGCATAATTTGAAAACGAAGGACAAAATAGTAGACACACAATCACACATGCAAGGTACGTTTAAAATAATTTTCACTCATGAATACTTCCATATGTGGCTTAAAGGGGTTAGGAAGCGTTACAAAGGAGACTGATAAAGGATGGGAAGCGTAAGCATGAATCATTTCTCGTTTTGGCTTGCATATGAGCTAGAAGCGATCATTATGTTCTTAATAAGGGTAAAAAATGAATAAGCATGCAAAATGATAATCATATAATCATGAGGAAAGCTAAATAAAAATCATGCTTTTTATGACCCTTTCGGAGTAGATAATCTATGCAAAGAAGAAAGTACTAATCCTTATTCCTAAGTTCCCCAATGAGTAAAATGGTGCATAAAATAGTCAAATTTAGGAGAACTTATTGTGCCTAACTAGGTTACCTCAGTCAAGGGGAAGCATCCCTGGTAGCAATCTCAAGTGTAAGAAGGGTAACCTATTTAGAAGCTTCGTGAATATGTCAGCTACCTGTTCCTCTGTGCTACAAAAAATGAGCTTGATATTCTTCTTTTTTACATGATCCCTTCAGAAATGGTGCCTTACATAGATGTGTTTGGTCCTCACATGGTGTACAGGGTTCCCAGACACATTGGTGGCACTGGTGTTGTTGCATTGGATCTCTATAGTTCCCAGCTTGAGTCCATAATCTACAAGCTATTACTTCAACCAGATTACCTGAGATGCACATAAGGCCGCTGCAATGTATTCAACTTTTTCCAAGAAACAAGTGAGGGACCTAAGAACTGAGATGAGGCATGAGAGGGTCTTGCTGAGACCTTGGAAGGTCGTTGAAGTCTTCTACAATCGCGCTGAAACCTTGGGAGGTCTCGTTGAAACTTCTTGGAGGGGCGTTGAAGTTGAAGTGGGGGTCGCTGAAACTTCCTAGAGGGGCGCTGAAGTTGAAGTGCGATGAATTGTTCAGATATCGCACTGAATCAATCTTGGAAGGTCGGACTGAAGCCTTCTAAAATCGCGCTGAAATCTTCAGAGATCTCGCTGGAACTTATTACAGGGGCGCTAAAATTGAATTGGGGGTCGCTTTAACTTATAGGATCCCGCTTCGGCTACAAAAAGAGTAGGACCCTCTAATCGCATATGAGCGTACCTTTTGAGGTTGATCGAGTGAGAACACTTGCTGGAGCTGTAGAAGTACAAGATGCAACTAGTTGAAGTCTTGCATGATTAGCAACGAATGTTGTTGAATTCGACGAGATGGCTCATTTCATCAAAAAATGAGTTGCTTCAGCTCCCTCTTGATTGAATCTTCAAGATATTGAAAGTCATCTTTCTTGCTATGTCCATGAAGGAGATATTATTCTCCTTTCTGTGTCTTGAAATGGGAGGATAGGATGAAGATTTATGATCACGTGACAAGGGCAACCATTCTCTATTTGGCACTTGTCACCTCTTCTCATTTCAACCTGCAAGGGAGACAATCAAAGCATGGAATCCCATAGAAGCTTAGGCTTCGAGGAAGGATTAGTAGAAGTACCACCTATTATAGCTTTTCTAGGTCTAACTTTGTTATTAGGTGCAATTGGTTGATAATAAGAAGGGTCATTCATATCCAAAACCTGGTTGGGCTTAGATTTGTAATTAGCATGAGATTTCTCTCTAAGTGCCCTTTTATTCTCACATTACGCACCATATGGCCATTCTTACCACAATGAGTACAGTAAAGATTATACCTCACATAGCCATATTTACCCTTACCAGGGAGAAAAGGAGCTTTCTTTTCCAGCTTAGCATGCTGAGGTTTAGTCTTAGATTTCTTCATGTAAATATGGTGTGCCTTTTCCCCCATGGAACCACCTTTTGGTGTCTTTGGGGTTCTCCTGAAGCGCTCTCATTTTGCTCTCAAGATAGTCATTCTTACTTTTGCAAGACTGTAATTCTTTGGATAGAGATTCGATCTTGGCAGTCATTGAAATGGTAAGAGGGAAGTCTTTTGAGCAAGATGTAGCTTTCTTAGGAGTGTAGCCTAAACCAGGTCTCTCTCTAACAAAGACTGTTTGGTTGACAGTCTTTGCATCGATGTACTGGTTTAGTTTGTCTAGCTTATCCATGATTGTGTCAAGATTGAAAGATTTGAGTCCGAGGGATGCTTACTACTCTTTCCCTTACATTGTTCACAAAACTTTGTAACAAAAAAGAGTTTCAACATGCAACCTCTTAGACAACTCAACTGTTTTAGCTAGCAGTGCACTGATTTCCTCAGTGTACTCCGTGGCTTGAGAAATTAGGGTTTCATTACCTTCTTTGAACCCTTCAAGCAAGTTAATAAGCTCCTCTTTAGGTAAAAAACTGAGTTTAATAGAAGATACCTTGACGGGTTCGTCATCGTCTGAATTCTCCAGCGCCATTATGCACTTGTTCTGCCTGTCTTCACCCACATCGATCTCATCGTCAGAATTGCCCCATGTGGTAAAGAAAGCTTTCTTGGGATCTGAAGAACTTGAGCTTGCAGCTACCTTCGGATTCGATGAAGTCTTGGCTAAGTGACCCTTTTGTTGACAATTGTAGCAGGTCACGTTACTAAGGTTCCTCTTGGCGGCTTTCTCTTTCTTGAAATTCCCTTTATTCTTTAGGAATTTCTTGACTATCTTGGTCATCATAGAAGCTTCAGCATCCTCATCATCTTCAATGAAGGTCTCAATGTCCAACTTTTGAAGAACTTTAGTAAGCTTTAGAGCGGTTCCCTTGGATTACTTTGCTGAGTGAGCATGGTCTTGATCTTTGATTTCTTGGACCCTGAACTTCCCAGCGAGCACTGCAACTGAGAGTTCCTTGGTCTCCTTCTTTATCAACATAATCTTATTGGTAGTGTCATACCTTTGATTGACGTCATGGATGAATGCTAGGGAGAGAGCCCATGCTTCAGTGACAATTCCGGCGGAGGACATTTTCTCTGCAAGAATTTGGAATTGGACATGGTAGCTTGAAACAGATTCCGTTTCACCCATCTTGAATGATTGAAATTCTCATTGTAATTCAAACTTTTGATTGTTTTTCATATCATAACTCCCTTGATGCATGTCGATCACCACCTTCCACATAGCTTGAGCTGTATGGACGCTCATGATCTTGTCCATGTCCTTGCGCTGAAGGGCATTCAAGATGAGCTACTATGTGAGACCCAATTTTCCTCCTCTATACTCCGGCAAACCTCCCACTCCCTTTCCGGAAGCTCTAAAGGACACTAGGAGGCCCATTAATGATCAAGAGCTCTTTGAAACATTTAGCAAGTGCGAGGTAAACATTCCTTTACTTAAACTTGTTAAAAGTATTCCTAGGTATGCTATGTTCTTGAAGGAGCTTTGCACAATCACGAGGAATAAAAAATAAAGGGAAAACAATAGGTTCAAGTTAGCAAGAGGGTTTCTGCAGTGATCCAACACAAGGTCGCCAAGAAGTGTAGTGACCTAGGTATGGTTACTATCCCTTGTGTGATAGATGAGACTAAATTGATAGGTCTATGTTTGATTTGGGTGCTTCTATGAATGTTCTTCCTTACACATTGTACAAGTTGTTAGGACTAGGACCCCTCAATGAAACGGGGATTGTGATACAACTTGTCGATAGATTAACGGTTTTCCCGAAAGGGGTGGTCGAGGATGTATTGGTCATGGTTGATAATCTCATTTTCCCCAGGAGCATGATAATCAAGCTACCCCTATTCTTTTAGGAAGATCTTTTATGAGGGCGACTAATACTAAGATTGATCTAGCGAGTGGGGTGCTTACACTTGAATTTGATGGGGACGTGGTGAGCTTTAACATCTATGAAGCTATGAAACACCCCTCAAGTGATAAATCGGTTTTTTTAATTCATGTTATTGAACCTATAGTGCAAGAGACTTTTGAGTTTTGTGCTATTGATTCTTTACAATCTACTTTGGTGGAGAATAGCTTAGCCCCTTCTAGTAAGCATGATGTCATTTGTTCTGTTGGGTTATGTGAGGTTTTAACACCTTCTACGGATGTTTCAGATATTATTTTGGCCGGTGGGCCTAGGTTATTAACCATTGAGAGCGAGAAACCGCTCCCCCCGATTATGCAGGTTCCCACCACCACTAAGCCGCCGGACCTACCTTCGGTGAATATATCGAATGCCCCTCCAAAGAGCAAAAAGAAGAAGAAGGTGGCTAAACCTAAGTGGAGAATGAAAGAGGAGAACACTCTTTTAGCTAAGCCTTTTTGTAGATGGGTCAAGGATTTGATTCTAAAGGCTGAAATTAAAAAAGGATCGAGTTCATATGGATAATGAAGTGCGGAATTATGTCTATCCTACGACTATAAACAAGGGCGCTGCTCGGGAGGCAACCCGAGGGAGTACATATACCCTCTACCCCTTCTCTTATTCTTTCGTGTCCTTACATTGCTGCATTGAGGATAATGCAATCTTCAAGTGTGGGGGAGTTGGATAGTTGGTGTACATCTCAAGTGAAGCTGTCACGACCAAGATGGAGTCATCACGACCAAGAGTCAGCCTCAGTTGAAGCTGTCATGACCGAGACGATCCATCACGATCGAGACTTAGCTTTAGTTGACCTATCATGATCGCCGGCGGCCACGTACCTGAGAACTGGATAACTATCACGATCGAGATAGCCCTGTCACGATCGTGACAATGGAAACGGACGACCCATATTGAAGATTTTATCCGAGATTCTGATTAGTTTTTCCACATCTTTTCTGTTAGTTTGCTTTATTTTATGTCCCTTTTATTAGATACTATATAAGCCTTTAGAAATTAGGTCAGAATTGGGACTTAATCCATCATTCTATCATTCATTCATTTAGAGAATTTAGCAGCAGCCTCGAAGAAAGCTTCCACCTTTATTATCTTTTCTGGTTTGTTTTCCATCATTCATCCATATTTCTCAATGCTTTCTAAGGCTATGTCTGGATAAGTTCTCTATAGTTCACTCTTAAGGATGAAGCCATTGTTTTATGATTTGTTTGTGAGAATTCTTATGTTTTTATTCTAAAAGTTAATTTCAGGATTGTTTTATGATTTCTTGTGCTTTATTGACTATTGATTGATCTTGATTTTATCTAGGTTGCAAACTAGGTTGATTAATTATCCATCATAATGCTAGGCTTGATAATTCGATTTGAAAAGTCTTTTCTTTTAGGTAGCAATCAGAATTTGCATAGACTATTTGCGAGGGCTTATTTTGTAGAGATTATAAACCTGTGTGGAGTATTGGCTATTTGCCAATGGTATTGCATAGGCCTACATATCTTTGATCTTTATGCTGTTGCGCTTTTGAACCATGGGATTTCCTTGGTTATTTCTTACAATAAGGGTTTCTAGGACTATTTGGACTAGTTGCTATTTAATAACAAAGAGTAGGACAACCAAATTAACCAATTCAGAATATTAATTAATAGAATTCAATTATCAACATTCCGATTGAACAATGTGCTGATGCTAGATAGAGTGAGCTCCATAATCATATTAGTTACAACCCAACATTCTTTGCTTTTATTTTACTTTTTCTTAGTTAAGATAATCAAACATAAAAACCCCCATTGTTACTATTCGGTAGCACCATTAGAAATAAACTAACTTTCTGGCTCTCTTGGAATTCGTCCCCTTCTTACCGCTTTACTAGTGGAATTGCTAAGTTGGGTATCTTTGATAGGCACAATGACCGTTTCGGCCTCATCCATGACAGTGTTCTTGTTAAGTTTGAGAAAGACCTTTTGATTCTCCTCCAACTTCAAGTAAAGACCCATTATTAAAGGTTAGCCAACCTTCACCTTAAATTCGTCATCCCTCCTCTTCTCTCTCTGAAGATTCCAGTAGTGATGATGAAGATGATGACTATATTGGTCATCCTTCAAATACTAAAGTTGCGCTAAATGATGCTGAAGATACATCGAGTACTAGGTCTATTGATTCAGCTACACATGAAGCTTCAGTGGGACCCTCTCCCGCTCAAGCGCAACTTGTGGAGATTCAAGCGATTCCAAGTACTCTCGCTGAAATCTCATCTACACCTTCTCAAAAGAAGACAACCACCTTGACTCTCCCATATTCAAATCAAGTGGAAGTGCGTAATTATTAGCAGATGAAAGATCATCCAATGCAGAATATAATATCTTCCTACATTCAAGGTACGCAAACTCGCTCCAATACTGTTAACCTATATTCTAGTTGTGCCTTTGTATCTTTACAGCAACCAAAGAACATATCTCAAGTACTTCTATATCCAGACTAGATTATTGTAATGCAAGAAGATCTTGAAGAGTTCAAGCGCAACCAAGTTTGGCAACTCGTTCTAATGCTAGATGATAGGACTGTCATTGGAACGTGCTGGGTGTACAGGAACAAGCTGGATGACATCGGTGAAGTGGTGCGCAACAAAGAAAGACTAGTTTCTCAAGGCTATAATCAACAAGAAGGTATAAACTACGACGACACATATGCACTTGTTGCTCGTATTGAAGCGATTCGATTGCTGATAGCTTATGATTAATACAAGAGGTTCAAGTTATTCCAAATGGATGTGAAAACTGCCTTCCTCAATGGTAAGCTTAATGAGGAAGTCTATGTTAATCAACCACCTGGTTTTGAGGATACATCTTTTCCATAACATGTCTATGTTTTAGAAAAATCTCTATACGGTCTCAAGCAATCCCCTCGTGCTTGGTATTTTTGTCTCTTTAATTACCTTTTTCAGCACAACTATAAGAGACGCCTTGATGTCAAGACTCTATTTGTAAGGGAAGTTGAAGGTGATGTTTTAATTGTTCAAGTATATGTTGATTATATTATATTTAGGTAGACTAACTTGACTATCATAGAGGGCTTTAAGAAAACCATGAGTCGCAAGTTCATCATGAGTGTGATTGGTGACCTAACATTGTTTCTTGTGCTACAAGTGAATCAACTCAAGGATGACATTCAAATACACCAATAGAAATACATCAAAGATCTACTCAAGAACTATCGTATGGGGTCCAGAGAACCTCTACTTCCTATTTCCACCACCTCCAAGCTCGATGCTGATCTTCATGGTGAAAACGTCAACGTGACCATGTATAGGGGTATGGTAGGTTTGCTTATGTATTTAACTACATCTATCTCTGATATTATATTTGCAGTTGGCTCTTTCGCTCGATCGCCGACCCTCGAGCTTCTTATCTAGCTAATGTCGAGTGAATATTTCTCTACCTTAAAGGGACAGATAATTTTTGTTTATGGTATCCAAACGAAGGTGAGCACTATCTAATAGGTTATATGATAGGTGGCGTTTAGAGCGTAGCAAGTGGTCGTTAGCATCAATTATGAGTGATTTGGCACGATTATGGCGCGTATTACCGTGATCCGGACCGAGAAAACCAAAGGCATTAAACATGAGTATTAAGAACATTCGAGTAGAAAATTGACAAGGGTAGTAAGTCGGTGCCGCACACATAAGGACGCAGACGCGCATGGCCGCAGGAGCATAGGTGTGACTACGACTTAGCGCGCCCGACCGCACCCGTGGACGCAGACCAAAGTCAAGATATTGGCCCATGCACGACCGCGCCGACACACGTGCAACTGCACCTGTATTGGGCTGACAAAGCTCCAAAATCCCGTTTCACTGGGAACTTCACTTGGACTTTGGACTACTTTCTAATGGAGTGTTGCTCATTAGTTTAGTATTAAGTTTTATTTTATGGTTAATATAGATGAGAGCTTTGTCTCCATATATTATCTCATCTCATCTCATCTTTTATCATTTCACATTTTACGTTGTTTTTATTCACAATGAGAAAGGAGTAGTCTCCTATAATTTGTTCGATTGGTGGAAGCGAATAGGTTGATTAAATATAAGACTTCTATCCTTTGGTTCTAATAATATGACCTAGTTTACTTTATCCTCTTGTGTTTATTTATTATTGAATTGAATTATCTATCTCGATTGATCACCTAGGTTGTTTAAGGCAATTTCATATAGCTAGGCCTGGCTTTTCCGAGTTGGACAACATTGTCATTTAGTAGCAAATAAATTACCTGGACTAGTAGGACTTGTAGTTGTGTGGAGGATAATAATGTGTAGCATCTAAGTGGCACTGCACATTCCTATTTAATCTTGAACTTAATGCTTCCTAGAAATTGACCTTTTTTAGTTTCAGGGTTAGATTTAGAGGTAAGGGGTATTAGGACTAGTTTGACTAATTAGTTAGAAGGAACAAGGATTAGGGAAACTAAAGGATACATTAGCATTAGGAGAGAACCCAAATAAAAGAAGTATAGGATCATTTAATCAACTTCTTAGGTGTATAAGAATTGTGCAAAGTGCTTTTTTCCCTTATTTCCTACAAATCAAATCATTTATTAAGTTAGTTTCATCATTCCCTCCTTTGATTACCTTTAGAGTTACTTGAACTTAATACCATAAGAATTGATATTATTTGATTCCCTGTGGGATTCAACCCGTACTTACCGCTTTTATTAGGTAGAGTAGTAGTTGGAATAATTACATTTGGTAGAGCCAAACGACGCGTGTCAAATTTGGCGTCATTGTCGGGGAATCAGATTTCTTTTCTTGCGAAATTAGTTTAATTTACTGCGGTGTTGTCTAGTGTATGGTCAGCACCTGTGCTACTAACAATTCACTTGTTGAGCCCAATCCAGAGATTGAGAGGATTGCTACAAGGAATAGACGAGACAAGACAGCTGAGATGATGAACGATCGGGATAAAAAGCATACCCCTGAGTAGATGCATGCGAATCAATTATTGATGAATCAATTCATAGAGGCCTATACTCAGCAAAACAACATTTCTGGAGATAGGATGATGCAGGAGCGCACCACTCCCAATCCGACGCAACAGCCCCAAGCGGTGGTCCTACTACTGCTTGCTCAAGGAGTGATAAACTTGTTTCCGACATTCCACCATCTACTTGGATAGGATACCATCATGCACTCGAACAAGTTTCAGACATATGCATGACCACGAAGCTAATCGGTGTGTCAGAAGAACAAATTAAGATGAGGGCGATCGGTTTCATGTTGAAGGTCATCGCTAGAGCCCGAACTATCATCTCCCAATAGAAATTATAGACAGCTCAGAGAAGCTACATCGGGAGTTCGTGAATCGATACTTCCCATTGAAGAAGGAAAATGCGCTAAAGATGGAGATAGAACAAGTGGAGAAAAGAGATGAGGAGTCGTTGTATGACTACTCAGAGAGGTTTTAGGCGCTATGATCTAGCTTCTCCTTTCATGTCTACGAGCACCAACACTTGGTACTATTTCTCACCCAGTGGCTATTGACTACCGAGTGGAGGATGATCGACACTGCTTGCAGAGGGAGCATTCCCATCATGAGTATTAGTTTGATCTTGCTTAGCTCAATCACTACTCTTGTTTTGACGATGTTAAACACTATATTTAATCAATCTTTTGTTTTCTAAGCATTACATGAATAGTTTAAGAAGCTAAGAGAATCACTTTAAGATAGAGAACAAGATAGAGACTAGCTTTGAGCCTTCTGAAGACAAAGAGTATCACTAATGCAGTCTTAACCAAAAGAAAAGAAAAGAAATCAACCCAGAGTGTCGTAATGTGAAGTCCATTGAAAGCGAAGGACTAGCATAGAGCATGGAGAGTAGGTGCAAGCTAGTGAATGCTTTTCTTCTACAAAAGTGAAGTGAACATGTCCCGGGTGGATTCCATGCACCAGCATGTAGGATCGAGAAGCTAAGGATGGGTGAAGAATGTGTTTCTTACCATGGATAGCGAGGGACGAGGATTGCCAGTCTGGACGAATAAAAGGGTTGTGAGTGGTGTAGGATGGATGGTAAGCATGGACGAAGTTTGTTATAAGTTTGTTACTCAAGAAAAGCAAAAGAGTGTGGAATTTGTGGTGCTCCTTGGTGGATCGACGCACGAATTTCTAGCATGGACCTTTGTTGTAATATGTATAGAATTCCTTTATTGGGGAATAAGTTTAGGAAGTTCTATATATATGTGTGATAGGTGAATTGTTTACGCACGAGCATGAGAACATCATAGAGTGATAAAAAGTCTGGTGATGCTTACTCATGTTCCAACAGGGAGTCAAATCGCTGACAACTTTACTAAAGAACTAAACCGGGTAACTTTCATAAATCTATGGATTCATGATCTTTTCTATCAATTAGACCATTCGTCCACTAATTGTAAATTCCTTTCTACTGGCTATGTTTAAGCAGTTTATTTTAACTATGGGAGCTTAGGATGAGTTACGCTCTCATGATATTTTCTTATTAACTTGCTATATCTAAACAAGAACTGACTAGCTTGATGAGTATATTTATGTAAACATGTTACAATCTTATGTATCATTGCATGCTCTTCTTTACCTCTCATGAAAGTGGACATCGTCTTCTATAGTCTATTAATGCCTAAGAAATCATCCACTTGCAAGTGTCGCTAAGCCCGACTTTAATGTTTGCTTCCTGATTTCCTTGATGAAACTCCAAAAGAAGAAGTATACATTATTGTGACTAAAAGCCTGTATCCCATATATTCACATGATTATACATGCTATATTTGAGTGTGATTGACCACGCTTATATGTGAATCATATCCTTCATAGTTGCTCTTTGATATTCATGCTAAGCTACTATATCACATCTTAAGCGTGATCAAACATCTTCCAGTATAAGTAACTAAGCACCAATTCCTCAAAGCGAGTGAACTATGAACTACCTCGAATCCCATCACATCTATATAGATCAAGTGCTACTCAAGCAATGTGAACTCTCAAGTCAATATCTTGTCCAGTCTCGCTTCAAGTATATAAGCTCGAGAATAGTGCCAAGACACTCCTTATCATTTGGAACTGAGACAAGCGAAGCCACTCCAAGCCGAAATCAATTCTATTGGTAAAAGATGGTGAACATACTAAGATGAAGGTGATTTGAGTTGATACAATTACTTGCTTTCTGAATTTTCTTTGCGTGACAATTTTATAGACTCCCTAAGAATTCAGCTACAAAAGGCGTGAGGTTTATTATACATATGTATAGTATGTCTTAGATTATTATAGCGACTTGAGTGATTCATGTTTACTGTCTTGCTTACATGCTCTTTACATGATTATGCTTGTTCTCTGAGTTAAGCGTGACTCAGTATCTTACTTTTAGTTCCCTTTCATAAAATAATAATGCCCTTTTCGATGATGCCAAAAGGGGGAAGAAAAATGGTTTGGGAATGTGAAGGATTGAGGTCGAATACTCTTTTCGTTGTTGAAATTGGGCAAAATTTAGACCGGCTTGGTCTAAGGGGAAATAAAGGTATACTTGCTAAGTGCCTTTAGCAAGACTTTGAGCAGATTTGGTCAATCTGTCAAGTATCAGTTTAAGCTTCATTTTATATCTTATAACTTAATTGAATACGTTTTGAAATATACATTCTTTCACTGTTTAAGTGATTGTCATCATCAAAAAGGGGGAAATTGTTAGTTTGAGCTTGCTTAGCTCAATCACTCCTCTTGTTTTAATGATGATAAACACTACATTTAATCAATCTTGTGTTTTCTAAGCATTACAGGGAATAGCTTAAGAAGCTAAGAGAATCGCTTTAAGATAGGAAACAAGATAGAGACTAGGTTTGAGCCTTGCAAAGACAAAGAGTATCGCTAGGGCAATCTTATCCAAAACAGAAGAAAAGAAATGAACCAAGAAGTGAAGTGAAGTGAAGTCCGTTGAAGCTGAAGGACTAGCATAGAGCAATTGAAGTGAAGAAGTCACATGTGGATTCCAAGCACCAACGTGTAGGGTATTCAGGCGCAACTGTCAACAAGCCAAGGATGGATGAAGAATGTATTTCTTACCATGGATAGCGAGGGACGAGGATTACCAGATTTCACGAATAAAAGGCTTGCGAGTGGTGTGGGATGGATTGCCAGCATGGACGAAGTTTGTTAGAAGTTTTTTACTCAAGAAAAGCAGAAGTGTGTTGAATTTGTGGTGCTCCTTGGTTGATCCGCGCACGGATTGCCAGCGCGGACATTTTTTGTAATATGTATAGAATTCCTTTCATGGGGAATAAGTTTAGGAAGTTCTATATATATGTGCGATAGGTGAATTGTTAACGCACGAGCTTGAGAACCTCATCAAGTGAGAAAGAGTCTAGTGAAGCTTAGGAGAAGCAGACCAAGAGAGAAACACAATAAGATTCGAAAACTAGGGAGCTAGTATAGTTGAGTGGTTAGGGAAGATCACAACAGGACTAGAAAGATGGGAGGTGAGTACGTGAGTGTTTAGGGTGAAAAACTAATGATCTGAGAGAGAGAAAGTGAGTCAACAAGACCTTCAGAGTAGCGAGCTTGTATTTGATATAATCAATATAGTAGTGAGTTTCATCTCATGCTTGAGTTAAGACAAGGGTTATCACCTTACCAAATCTCTGTGCATATTGAGCGGGACTTTAAATCTAACCATTTAAAGTTCTTATTGTGGCAAAGTCCCTAATCTCCGCATATAAACACACTTGCTACTCGCTTTTTGTGTTTACAAAGGGACTTAGACTCGATTTGTGTGTTTTTCCATTTCTGCATCTTAAAAATACTTACGCTAGTCTATTGAGCTACTCTTCTATAAAGATCTAGTCAATCTAAGCTACTTTATTAAGTATTCAGCAACCATTCATTTACATATATACTCCCTTTGTTGAATAGTATTCTTGTACACTAGCTTACTAGATTTTGTGCATTGGATTTGTAGTAAGTGTGACATTATCGATCATATCTAGTCACACTTGATTTATCTAACTCGATCCTCACACATTCACATAATCCACAATGACCCTGGAGAATGCTATGGAGAAGTTGCAGAGTATTGCTAAGAGTACAAGAAGCTTTTGAAGGTCATACACGAAAAGGAAGATGAATGTTGCGAGTTCAAGAACGGAAGGAACTAGTTTAGCCTGCTAGTTCGCAGATATAAAGAAAATGCTTGCAAGTCTACTACCCAAGAGCGGGCAGCACCCAGAGCGAGTTTGCGGTATTTTTGCCAATGCAGGCCATCATTCATACTAGTGTCCCGAGTTGCAGGACGACACAGTTGTAAAGGTGAATGCAATAGGAGGATACGGACCTCCTCGACCATGGGTAAATCAGCAACAGTTGAACTGCCAGCCTAGATATAGAGAGCGGCAAGAACAAAGTGGGAGGCCCTGCGACCAACAGTTGAGCTAAGAAGTTCCCACTATAGAGATGATCAAGGAGTTCACCAAGAATCTCACCTCCCTCGCGTCCAATGCCCACAAAACTGATGCTAGACTCATGAATTTGGAAGTCCAAATGGGGCAAGTAGCGCAGACGGTTTCATCACTGGTTCAAAATCAATCCAACTCACTACCAGCGCAGAATGCGGTGAACCTGAGCCAAAATTCAGCAAACTAGAACCTTAAGAACATGAGCGCGAAGTCACTAAGGAGTGGGAGAAACTCGGAGGAGTTATCGGTTTGGAGTTCAGGTGCTTAACGAGTGGTACGCCCGGAATCCGGTTTGGAGTTCATTTATGGATTAGCGGGATCCTCGTAAGCGTTTTTTAGTGGTTTTATTATGGAGATCCCGTTTGCGCTCACTTTTAGTACATTCAGGATGGAGCTAGATGAAGTATGCCACGCCTAAACCCTAGGAGAAGCCGAGAGGTGAAGCCAAGCTACCTCGACGCTTGTAGAAGCTAGAAGTCCGTCTAAAGAGAAGAAGTCAAGATCGATATGGAGCATCACTATTAAGATTCAGCCTCAGGCGAAGTCATCACGACCGAGACAGAGATGTCACGACCGTGACTTAGCCGCAGTTGAGGTGTCACGACCGAGAGGCTCTGTCACGATCGTGACCAATTTAGAATGGAGAAGCTGGACCAAGATCACGATCGTGACCCCTGTGTCACGGTCGTGACGCGGACACGGACGACCCATAATTGAAGATTTATTCCGAGATTTTTTTAGTTATTTCCACATCCATTGATTTGTTTTCATTTATTTTGATTCCCTTTTATTAGATACTATATAAGGCTTAGAAAATTAGGTTAGATTCATCAATCATTCATTCATTTACGTAGAATTCAGCAGCAGCCAGAGAAAGCTTCCACCTTTGTTCCATCTTCACTCATCTCCCCTAGTTTGTTTTCCCATCATCATTCATAGTTATTCATTGCTTTCTATGGCTATGTCTAGCTAAGTTCATCATAGTTCACTCTTTAGGCTGAAGCCATTGTTCTAGGCTTGTTGTGAGAATTCTAATGATTATGTTCTAAGTTTAATTTTAGGATTGTTTTATAATCTCTTGTACTTTATTAGTATCATTGATTGATATTGATTTTATCTAGGTTGCAAGCTAGGTTGATTATTATCCTTCATATTGTTAGTCTAGATAATTTGATTTGAAAAGTTTGTCTTTAGGTAGCGAGCATGATTTGCATAGAATATTTGCGAGTGCTTATTGTGTAGAGATTATAAACCTGTGTCAAGTATCAGCGATTTCCCAATGGTATTGCATAGGCCTACTTATCTTTGATCTTCGTGCTATTGTGCTTTTGAATCTTTGGATTTCCTTGTTTATTGCATAATAAGGGTTTCTAGGAATATTTGGACTAGTTGCTATTTACGAACAAAGAGTAGGAAAACCGGATTAAATAATTCAAAATATCAGTAATTAGTTTTCGATGACCAACATTCCAATTGAATAATGCACTAATGCTAGAAGAGTGAGCTTTTTACCTATAATTGTTTACAACCAATCATTATATTGCTTTCATACTTGCTTAATTGCTTAGTTAATTAGAATCATACAAAAAAACCCAATTATTACTACTTGATTTCATAATTGAAATAAACTATCGTTCTGGCTCTCTTAGGATTCAACCCCTACTTACCACTTTACTAGTGGATTCTTTAATTGGGTATTTTTGATAGACATACCGACTTTTGTCTCATCAAATTTTGGCACCGTTGTCGGGGAGCCAACTGTTATAGTTTATTTCTGTTTGTGTTACTACTTTAGTGTGGTCCTATCTTCTGGTCCACACTCGCGCTACTGATCCAGATTTATTTGTTTACGATCCAGAGATAGAGAGGACATTTTAGCAGACATTACGACGAGGAACTCACGACTTGGTGATTGACAACATGGCTGGAAATCAAATGCTGCCATAACTTACGGATACAGACCTGACGCAACAACACCTAGGAGTAACGCTGCCTGCCCAAAATGTTGGTGTCACGTTCGAGCTCAAGACTGATTTCATCAATCTGCTACCGAAATTCCATGGCTGGTTGGGGAAGACACGATTATGCATCTGAGTGAGTTTCACGACATCTGCAACTGCAGTAAGCCGAGTAACGTCAACGATGAGCAGATAAAGATGAGAGCTTTCGGTCTTACGTTGAAAGATAGTGCGCGATAATGGTACTATTTTCTACCCACATGGAGTATCGACACTTGGGAGAAGATACACAAAGCCTTCCTTACTAAGTATTTCCCTTCCAAGAAGGTTGTTGCTTTGAAAAGAGTGATTTCTATGGTGGAGCAACATGAAGACGAGTCACTGTACGACTACGTCGAGAGGTTCGCGAGATTATGCGCTAGCTGCCCATTCCATGGTTCGAGGAGAAAGACTTGGTGACCCACCTTTACAATAGGTTACTTGATCATGAGAGAAGGATAGTAGACGTTGCCTGCAACGGTAGTATGCTGAATTTGACTCCTGCTGAAGCCAGAGTCCGAATAAACAAAATAGCTGAAGGGACTAGGAGTTTTGGGAGGATGTATACAAAGAAAGGAGCTAATGTTGTGTGTTCCAGAGACCCTGGATGGAAGACTGAGATCACTGAGTTAAAAAGTATGGTCAAGGGTATCACCCTTGGTAATCAGAGGCCCGCACGACTATGCGGTATTTGCGCAGATGACAGTCATTACACTGATGCGTGCCCACAACTGCAAGACCCAACTATTTCTGAAGTGCATGCTGTGAGAGATTTTGGGCCTTCCAGACCTCGGTATGAGCAAAACAACAACAAAAACAACTACTAAAATCCGCGAGAGAACAAAAACAACTACAATCCGAGGGGCAATGATCATCCTAGTTTTAGATGGAGCGAACAGGCTGGTGGGCAGAATCAACAATATTAATACAATAACCACTACCGCGCTCCATCCCCAACAAACCCACATGGGCCATCTATAGAGGAAATGCTCAAATCATTGACCCATCACTTCACCAGTCATGTCCAGAAGACAGAATCATGCATAAAGAGTCTCGAGAAACAATGTGGGCAATTGGCCGAAGCTATCTCTAACCTCGCACAACAAAACTCGAAGAATCTTCCCTCTGAAACCGAGAGAAATCCAAGAGAGAACCTTAGAGATATGCACTTAAGAAGTGGACGAAAAATCGACGAAAAGCTGGAAGAAGAGATGCCGCGAGAGGAAGCTGGGCAGTTGTCATGACCGAGACAAGGCTATCACGATCTCGAATTTTCCCCAGAGGATACATCACGATTGAGACAAAGGCATCACGACCGAGAAGGCGGTGATTTGCTTTCCGAAAAAGTTGACGAAGAGGGTCACGACCGTGACAATGTTTCACGATCGAGACTAAGCCCTAGTTATCACCATCACGATCCTGACCAGCTATCTTGACCGAGACCCAGTGCCTATGTTCGTGACTCCAAACCGCTGAATGTTGACGACGATTATGAGGACAGGGGTGATTTCAAGTTGAGGCAAGAAAACTATGTGAGGCAGAATTTCCCTCCGTTGTACTCCGAGAAACCACCTGCATCATTCCTAGAAGCCTTGAAAGAAACGCGCAGACCTGCGAATGACAAGGAAATCTTCAAAACGTTTGGTAAGTGTGAGGTAAACATCCCTTTGCTTAAACACATCAAGAGTGTTCCTCGTTTGCTAAGTTCTTGAAGGAGCTCTGCACCATGAAGAGGAACCAGAAGCTGAAAGGGAAGTACAAGGTACAGGTCAGCGATAGAGTTTCTGCGGCCATCCAGCAAGAGATAGCAACTAAGTGCTCGGACCCAGGTATGGTGAGTATCCCATGTACTATTGGTAGGACTAAGATTGATAAGGCCATGCTAGATATGGGTGATTCTATTAATGTTCTGCCTTACTCGTTATACAAGTCGCTAGGATTAGGACCTTTGAATGAAACATGGATTGTAATTCAGCTAGCTGACAGGTCTATGGTTTATACGAAAGGGATAGTTAAAGATATGTTGTTTATGGTGGATAATCTTGTATTTTATGCCGATTTCTATGTGTTAGATATGAATCATGATGCGCAGGCTGCACCTATCCTTCTAAGTAGACCCTTCATGAGGACAACCAAAACTAAGTTAGATCTAGACAACGGGCCGCTTAAACTCGAGTTTGACGGGGATGTTGTTAGTTTTAACATATATGAAGCTAGGACACAACCTCCGGATGATAACTTGGCATTCTCTATTGATAAGGTTATTAAACCCCCCGAACTTTGTTCGGATGCACTGCGCACCCCCTCCCTAATTCTGCTTTAGGCGGTAGACCCACCTCTCTAACCCCACAGGGCGAGAAACCTGCTAGTATTGTTGTGCAGGTTACAAAGAAAGCAAGTACACGGCCCTCAGTTGAGTCAAAGTGTGGGGAAAGTAAGAAGAAAAAGGTGAAGCAAAGATGGAGAGTCACATAGGTGAATGGTCTAAGGTTCAAACCCTTCCATCACTGGTTCATACAAGAAATTTTGAAATCAGAGGTTCCAAAGGGACCAAAAGACGCTGGTTGATTCATTCTACGTCGTGCCACGACAATAACTAAGGTGCTGATCGGGAGGCAACCCGAGGGAGTAATGCTGACTTTTCTCCCATTATTCTGTTTTGTTTTTGTTTTCTTTTACAGGAAAATCGCGGAACTAGCATCCGTAAGTCATCGGAGGAGGAAAAATGACGATCACCTACCTCAGCTACCCGTGTCATGATCGTGACACTGTGTCACAGCCGTGATGCGGTCGACCATCGTCCCCCATGTTCCTCACAACCGAGATAACACCCCAACATTCCACGTGTCTTCTTCCTCTTCCCATTTCACATGGTGTCTTCTTTTGCTGCATTGAGGACAACGCGCGATTCAAGTGTGGGGAGAGGAATTGACTTGTTTAGGTGCTTTCGGCTGCTGTTTCTGGTGTTTTGCGTTTGCTGATGTTTTTATGGTTTTGAGTCTATGATGCAGATGTTTTGTTGTTTTTCTATCTATCGAGTCTGTACCAGGATATTTCTTTGAACTGTCACTTTATTATTGTTTAAAAAAATATCAGAAAAACACAGGAGAGTAAGAAGTGAATGAATCGAAAAGGGGGCTCCAATAAAAAATATAATAAATAGAAACAACAAAAGAACCAGGCAAGTAAAAATGGATAGAAGGAAAAGGTGGGTGCCTGAAAAGAAAAAAAGAAAAAGAAGAGAAAAAAAAGTTCCTACCACTTTAGAGAATTTTGGTGAAAACCCGAAACGGCGTCGGGATTGCATTGTTTGTGACTATTTGATTACTTGGTTAGATTGATTGCATTATTTATTGGCATCGGAGACATAAGAAGGGAGTTGAAGGATTATCTCGGGTTTTAGGATTCACCAAGGAGGGATAAGAAGTTAGTTATTGGCCTTTTATTCTTCTATTTTGAGTTATTGACATTCATACTTCGCATGCTCACCCTTTCACTATTTCATGAGATTTGTTACACCTTATTGGCGGTTGTATTAGATTCTAGGATTAGATTTCTATTTCATGGAGTTGGATGCATATTGTTGTGGTTGTGCTATGCAAATTTCTTGATTAGGATTGGTGGTTGTGATATATGGGTGTTCGCATGGGTCTACACAAGTCCATATGAATGAGCTCGAGAGGCATTTTTTTTGACACTTCCTTCTTAAGAGGAAAAGAACGTATAGTTTCTTTGGATATTGAGCACTCAGAGAAAGAGGTCATTGAGTCCGACCGGATTTGGGGGAGACCACGCACAAGGCCTTTGAATTGAAGATTCTATAGAAAATGTAGGCTTGCGCGTCCCAGTCGTTGATGCCAAAGGTTTGGCTCCTCCTTTATAGCAGCGAGGCACATTTGTCTAGCTTGGGAAAAACCATGATCAAATCTATAAGTGTTGTCAACCCGCTTACCTTTCATTAAGATCTCTTTGTTTGGATCTCATAGAACACAAGATGTTGTATTGAATGTAACTTTGTTCCAACCTTTATCACATATTTGATCTACACTGAGGGTATTAATTTTGATATTATCAACAAGGTTAACATTATGCACTTGGATAGCCTTAGTGAGTTGAACACTTCCACATCCTTGATTTTACCTTGTTTCTTATCTCCAAAAGATATATTACCTCCATTCTAAGCATGACGAGAGAGTAGAAGAGAAGGACTACCTATCATGTGACATTAGCAACCACTATTAATATACCACTTACTTTTTACTTCATCTTCAGTGTTGACCTCTGTGTCTAGAGTTTCTGTTGCCATTAAGCATGACTAGAGTGAGAGAGAGAGTGAGAGTTTGAATCATGATTTTGAACACCTTTGGCTTTGTTTCATCGTTTAACCGACTGTTTAGCTTTGTTGGGAATTGCTTTGTTCTCTGGTTTATTTCTTAACCAATCTCATCATTGTTCGAATTTCCTTGTCCTTCATCATTCAAATGTGCTGAGAGATAATAGATATGACAATTAAAGCATACGAGCAAGATTGATTCGGACTAGAGAGTAGGAATCAAGGAAAATGAGCGTCCAAAGCTCTGATACCAATTGTAGGTTTTTGACCTTCGTTAAGAACGGATGGAGTAGTTTTGATCAGATAACACTTATAAAAGAGTATCTGGATCAACTCGGTTAAGTGTTTTGAAGATATAAAGGTTTAAAACACGTTTAAGCTAGACTAAACTCCAAGTAAAACACAACAAGATAGTAAGCTTGTGTGTTAGAGTTGCGAAAGAGGAGTTTAGCTACAATACTTTGAACTTAAAATTGATAGATGATAAGTTCGGATCAAATGCAAGATTGTTTCCATGGTGAGGACCCTAAGCTTCTACTTAGTTCGGAATAAAACTCACCACTAATTAGATTATATTAATCAAGAGTAATTGCAACGATTCGTAACACTCTCTCCACACACAATCTACGTTCAGCTCAATACAAGAGATCCTATCTACTATCAATATGATTTAGACCACACACTAATCTCTAGAAACCATTTCTATGAGTATGTTTCCTTTAACTATAACTCTTACCAATTCGCTCTTGCTTTCTTCTCTCAGCAAGTTAATTTTTCCCCTAAGCACTCAGCTCTCTAGCTTTCTCTCTAAATCTTTTAGCTCTCTAAGCTTTTCTCAGCTCTCATGTTCTTAACATCACCTGTTGCACATATTTATAGCATTTCTAAACTTTTTCTCCAAGTAAATAAAATCCAATAATATATGGAAATGATGAAGTCCACGTTGGCAATCCGTGTGACCGATCCCCTCATTAAGCGCATCAACAATTCCACATGCATTTGTTCTTCTTCTCTTGTATAACCATTTTGTCCACGTTGTCAATCCCCTCCACAACACTTGCTCTTCTCTAATTCGTCCAGCTTGGCGATCCTCGTTCACCACTATACATAGTTCGAAACACATTCTCCTATCCTTAGCTTCTCTTCTTTCCCTTCACTGCGCTTTAATCACTTGTACACTCTCTCTGAGATTGAAGAGCGATCCACTAGCTCGCAACATATCTCTTCGCTCAGCTGGTACATTGGTCTTCACAACTCAATACTTGGGTCTTTATTTAATTCATTCCTTATTTCTTCAACATTGCTTTGCGAACCTCGCTTTCCCCCACTAGGCTCAAAGCTAGTCTCTAGCTTGTCTTCTTGTGTCAAAGATATTCTCCAAACTCCTCGAGATATTCCTAGAAAGATGATCCACATAATGGACATAAAATGCTATGATAATCAACATCCAAACAAGAGAAACGTTTAAGGTACTCAAGCTTAAACTAATATGTAAGTTATGTGCGCGTTGTTGTAGAAATCACATGTTGACCGCAGCCATAAATCATACAACATGTTCTTGACTGTCCAATCAGGCTTGGTCTGTGCAACTGCAACCCTAAAGATCTTATCGAATTATGTGGTTTTGACCACACAAACCAAATCTCAACGTTCCCCTCGGCATGTCTATCTATAGTGACCATAGAAATTCCAGGGTCCACTTGTCTTATGTCTGGACTCCGTTTTTTAAAAAACAACATAAACCGCAATGATCAAGCATTGCACTCATATAATAATCAATCTTCAGCTCCTTCATGAGCTATGGATTGAAGGAAATTTTACCATGAATATCCCGTATCGCAATATTCGACTTACAAGTCGCCATTTTGGGAGCATGGTTATTAAAATCTAGATCTGGATCTTAAAAAAATTGCGATTTTACGATCCAAGATAGGTCTGTGATTCAGATCTATCATTAATTAAAATCTAACTTTTTATCTTATTGGATTTCATAAAATCAGTGGGAACTTACGATATTATGGTCCACATGCGATCTGAACATAAAAGTTTCAGAGAAACTAATGCCTGTTTTAGATCTTAATTATTCTATATTTCCATGTCTATCTAAAATTATGATTTCCTTATATGTGCATCTCTCATTATCTCAAGATTAAAACCTCACATTTTACTAATATGTCATAAAAACGTAACCTACTTTTATAAAGGATGTGTTATATGCTTCAAGTGTAATATATAAATAGCCTAAAATTGTTATTTTTGAAAATTTATTATACATGAACTGTGATTCATGAGAAATTACATCTTTGACCCAATGATTATAATTATACATATATGAAACTTAAAACTTTTATTAGTTTTTTTCCTTAATACAACATTTAAATTCAATATTAAATACATTTATATTTGTTTTCATTTATTTTGATTCCCTTTTATTAGAGACTATATAAGGCTTAGAAAATTAGGTTAGATTCATCAATCATTCATTCATTTACGTAGAATTCAGCAGCAGCCAGAGAAAGCTTCAACCTTTGTTCCATCTTCACTCATCTCCCCTGGTTTGTTTTCCCATCATCATTCATAGTTATTCATTGCTTTCTATGGCTATGTCTGGCTAAGTTCATCATAGTTTACTCTTTAGGCTGAAGCCATTGTTCTAGGCTTGTTGTGAGAATTCTAATGATTATGTTCTAAGTTTAATTTTAGGATTGTTTTATAATCTCTTGTGCTTTATTAGTATCATTGATTGATCTTGATTTTATCTAGGTTGAAAACTAGGTTGATTATTATCCTTCATATTGTTAGTCTAGGTAATTCGATTTGAAAAGCTTGTCTTTAGGTAGCGAGCATGATTTGCATAGACTATTTGCGAGTGCTTATTGTGTAGAGATTATAAACTTGTGTCAAGTGTCGGCGATTTTCCAATGGTATTGCATAGGCCTACTTATCTTTGATCTTCGTGCTATTGTGCTTTTGAATCTTGGGATTTCCTTGTTTATTGCATAATAAGGGTTTCTAGGACTATTTGGACTAGTTGCTATTTACGAACAAAGAGTAGGACAACCGGATTAAATAATTCAAAATATCAGTAATTAGTATTCGATGACCAACATTCCAATTGAATAATGTGCTAATGCTAGAAAAGTGAGCTTTTTACCCATAATTGTTTACAACCAATCATTATATTGCTTTCATACTTGCTTAATTGCTTAGTTAATTAGAATCATACAAAAAAACCCAGTTATTACTATTTGATTTCATAATTGAAATAAACTATCGTTCTGGCTCGCTTAGGATTCGACCCCTACTTACCACTTTACTAGTGAATATTTAGTTGGGTATTTTTGATAGACATACCGACTTTCGTCTCATCAAATTTTGGCGCCATTGTCGGGGAGCCAACTGTTATAGTTTATTTCTGTTTGTGTTACTACTTTAGTGTGGACCTATCTTATGGTCCACAATCGCGTTACCGATC
>NW_027368539.1:0-49027 GCF_046119375.1 Phyllobates terribilis | reverse complement strand
AATACAAATTTATGTGTTTTTGTACTGATTTTAAAGTCTGATATGTTCAGAATTTAGTGGAAACATGTTATTTTGTTCCTGAACTGTGTTTTTTGTACTGATTTAATGCAAACATGTTTTTTGTACAGAATTGAAAGTTGTGCAATGTTCCTGAGTTGTACAGAATTGAAAAAAATACTCAGTGATCATTTATTGCTTGGCCTGAATCCCTTGTGCTTCCCTTTGAGGTAAGTGAAAAAAAATACTCAGTGATCATTTTTTTTTTGTAGATTTCTAGATTCCTCCAGATTTCAGATTGCATATGCATAAGTGAAGACAACAAGGATTAATTTCAAATATATGCTGCTATAGCCAAATCAATTTGTTGTTTGTTCAAATTTTTGCAAGTTATAGTGAGAAAATGACCATAAGAATGAGTCTTACATATCAGTTTCATTTTTTTATGATAAGGTTAATGAGCACTCTAAAAAGGATTTAGAGAAAGTGTATACCAAGGGAAAGACATTGACTTATGAATTTGTCATTTGTCCGGGTGAAGCTGAATTAGAGTGGACCAAGCTCTTTATATTGTCTATACACGATATAGCAAGATTGACATTAGCACCGTTGGTTGTCGAAGCAGCCTGTAAGTAAGCTACCTGATTGCTCTCTTTGAAGCAGCGGATTTATATTGGTAACTGAATTTTGCATGGTTTCAATATTTCTCTTTGGCAAAGATCAGTCTCAACATAAGTTAGCCAAGAACAGTTAAGTTAATTAGTTGAATGCCCTTTGTATTGCGAGCCATGCAGTACCTCATCTTAAGCTTAAGAGTTTTGACTACTATTTGTCTGTTTCACAACACTTATATGATTCAATTTATTCAAGAAGACCTTTTGTTTATCCTGTAGGCTCAGTTAGTATTGTTTGCTCAGTTTTTCCTTGCGGTCAGTGATTAAGTGGTCAAAGTGCATCCAAGAACAAGGTTAGAATTTTTCTGAATATGTTCAATCTGGCTAAAAGAAGACCCCTTCCAGCTCAAGTGAATATGAATCAAAACCTTGATTCTTTTTTCTCGTAACTCATAACAAATTGTTTTGGCTGGGAATCTATTATACTTTCATATAAGAGGCTGTTTTAGTTGTTTTTGGCTCTGTTATATTGAAACTGATGATGTGTGAGCTGTTTGGAAATATTTGTAAATGTCATGGAAAGGGGCTTTGGCTGGCTTGATACTTTAAACAGTATGATTACAACTACTATGATTATCAAGCAAGGAAAGAAGCCAACAGTATGACGAAACTACTTATAAACATGCTCTTTTTTTTACCAAATTACATGAAAATGCTTCCCATCTTTTTTTATTACTTTTGACCAATTATGACTACTTTCTTATATCAATTCTTATTTTAGGGCTCAAAACAAGGTACAAAGAACAAGTTCAACGTGGGTGTTGCATCGCTTAAACCTTGCTGAATTTGCATCTAAAAATGATGAGAAATAGTTTGAAGTAAACCTCCCTCTCACATTACCTGGTGCAATTCCTGAACCTCGCCCCTCACTCTGTGTATGTAAAACTTCTTTCCTCAACTTCTTTCTTGTTTTGTACTTCTTCAGCTATTTATCTGTTTCTAATAATTATCACAGATGTTGCTGAGCATGATTGAGTTACGGACGACCACTCAAGAATCTGGAGATTCAGAAGTCTCTCTTAGCACATCTTCAAATGCTTCGAGTGAAGCCCCACCGCAATCCATGTTAGAAAAAGATGAACTCTCTGCACTGAAAGCCAGTCTAAGAAAAGTAAAAATACTGACGAAATACATGTCATCTAGAAGGGTAAAAAAAAGGCATTTCGTGACCGCGAAGAGGATAGCAGTGAGGATAAATGCTCAGCTAGGAGTGATGACAATGATTACCATTTGAATCTGACTCTCTTTATGAGTTTGAGGCAACAGATGAAGGCAAAGAGGATTCGTCTAGTTTCAGAAAGTCCTTTTATTATGGAATCTTGTTCGGATTTAAGTGAACAATTATATTGTGTATTGGATGTTAAAATGTATGATCTTTGGATTATTATAAACTTAAGATTATTAATGTGTTGTGGTGCAATGTAAAAATTTCAGATTATTAATGTTGATGTGTATAGAAAAGTTAATAGTATATTGCGTAAGCTTCTGTTTTTCTAGATAAGAGTATAAAGCCCGGATATTGAATAAGAGATCTCTGGGCTAAAAACCTTTCTTGTCCGTGCACTATTTTACCTATAGATCCCGGGCGTGCGTGAAAGGGGCTCCGGTCTCTATACCTTTTATCCCAAAGACCTGAAGCCCGGACCGTTTTTGGCTATATCCGGGCTCTATGCCCTTATACGCCCGGGCTAAAAAGCCTTTTTTCTAGTAGTGCCGGTCTATAGATTTGTGGGTCAGAATCCCTTTACTACCTCTATATCTCATCTCAATGCCTGCCATACAGTTTATCCTTCGGTTAAATGGGCTAGAAATTGTTCTGAAACTTGATGCCATATCTCGTAATAGGATGAAATTTACCAGATTCTGCATTAATCTACAAATCCCTTCCTCTAGAAAATTTCCTGATGTTGTTCATTTCCCGGGGGTTCAAGGGGAGCCATACACTCTCCCTATGTGGTATGAAGGTTTTTAAAAAGGTTGTAATGTATGTGCGTCTCCCAATCATACTCCTGATGTCTGTCCCCTCAACAATCTCAGACTATCTCCCTTCACTATTGATATTATCAACGATCCAAATGAGTATACTCAAGCTGCTGCTTGCATGCAGCAGCTTATGGGTGGAAGGTTTTCTTTTGAACCTATTACACCAACTAATGATGCTAGACTGAACTTTGTCTAAAAAAACTTTGGTTTACCTCACCCAGCTCAAATTCAATCTCAACAACCTTCGGTTACCTTCCCTCAAGGTGTTCCATTTAGTATGTACTTTTCCGCTAATTCAAACCACATGAACATTGACCCTAATCTAACTGGCCCCTCCAACCTTGCTAATCCAGTATATCACATGCCTGCTCATGAGCCTTCCCCAGGCATCCCTCAGGTCAGTATTATCAGGTCCCACATCTCACAAGAATGTACTGAAGTTGCAGAGGTGAATATTCCAGTTCTTCGAAGCACCGAGATCAACCTCATTACCTCAGGTCTGCCTATTACAAGTTCTACCACTCCTCCTAGGTTGTTAGATGCAATGGAATCTTCCTCGGAGACGGGAGAATCTGCTTTTCACTCATCCAACTCTCAAGGAACGGTTAACATGTGTTTCAAAAGTGTCACAATTCTCTCATCCACTGATGACCAAATCTTCATCTGATCCTTCTACCTTCCTCTCTCGGAAGAGGAAGGATTTGGATGATGACTCTACTTCGGACACATGAAGATACATCTACATGGATCAAGGACTAGCAGTAAGTATTTATGTTTACTTTATATCTTCTAGCTTTGTGGTGTTAATCCTGGCAAATTTTGTTGTTTTGTGTAGGATGTAGCTGAAATTCTAATGGTCATTTATGCTCCTGCATGGGCTTTGGTTAAGCTCTGCTCATAGGAAAATTGTTAGTTAGGCCGGTCACAATAAGGGTTGCTTCCCTTTTGAATGGTGTTATACGAACTGGGCTGCCTTATTGGGTCTCTGGAATTTAATCTGGGCCCTTTCGTATACACACATTCAAATTATAAGTGTCTACTTTAAGCTTAAGTTAAATTCCTTGATCCACATAATATATATTTTTCACCATATTACATATCTACTATATATCTCATTGCATATGCTTTACTCATACATTATATCACATTATAGCAAATCCCTTATAAATCCATTATTAGATAGATTTGATACCTTATGGTATCCTTCTTACTGTGTCAAAAGGCACCTTTCGGTTTACAATTTCCAAATCTTTTTATATGAATATATCCTATTGGAACTGTAGAGGGACTCAGATAAATGATTTCTGGACTGAGATATCCTTTATGAAAAAATCAAATGCAATCGACATCTTATGTTTAGCAGAAACTAAATCTAGTAACATCCCAAATAATAATTTTATTCATACAATCGGTTTTAAAAATATCCATTTTAGTCCAACAAATGGTACTAAAGGTGGTCTTTGGATCCTTTGTTTATTCCCCATCAAATGAAAATGATAAGCCCTACTTTTGAAATAAACTCAATCACAAAATAATAAAATATAACAATTCCTTTCTTATTATGGGTGACTTTAATAAAATTATTTGCCCTGCAGATAAATGGGGTGGTATTTCTCCTCATCCTAATTGATTTCATAGAATCCAAAAATTCTCTAGCAAATTTGGGCTATCTTCTACTCCTTTTAAAGGCTTCCCTTTTAAAGTCTACTTCATTCTACTGCAGGAAATTTTGTGGTTGTGTTTGTCTGGAAAGTGCAGGAAGTTTGGTTGGATTTTAGGAATTTGTACATGCATCTAAGTTCTTTTCCAATCATTTATGTGTGCTTTGACTTACTATGTCAATTCGAGTAAGTAGGCTTTGACCTTGCTGTTATTGGGATACACTCTTCAGTTAGCTATTTGAAGTAGAAGAATGGAAATTTTGATTTTTGGTTTCACTGTCTTATTTTGTTTCTTTGATATCATCAATCAATTCAAGAAAATAAGAATCAAGAGAAATGAAAGATCAAGGGAGAGAATTATTAAAAAAAGAGAAAGAGAGAGAATATTGTAAATTCATTAAAAAAAATTGGTTTTAAATTTATTTAAAAAATTACTGTAAATTGCTGAGTTATCAAAGGAAGAGAAATAATAATTGTTTTTAGGTTTTGGTTACAAACCTTGTTAAAATCATGATATTTTCAATATCTCATGAGAATTTGATAAGGGTAGAAATTTCTTGTTTTTTGGTGATTTTATAATTCTTTGAGGGGTGTAATGGTCTTTTCGCAGTTTTGGATGAAAACCTAACGGATTCTAGGGGGTGGCTTCTGGTAAGAAAAGGTTGAAATTTGGGTGGTTCGGAATAATTATCGATATAGAGGGTGGTTCCATGCAAATTCGGTTAAATATGGGGTGGTTCCGTGCAAAACGCTTACTTTAATAGAGTACCCAACTTTTGTACACCCTGTAATGATCCAAATGAGACAACTTCTCATTTCATTTTTGAATGCCCAGTAACTATCCGTATGATAAATATTCTTAAACAAAAGCATGGATTTGATTTCCATTCCATAATACTCGTAACTTTAATACTGCTTCTGAATTCTTTATTAAAAATAATAAAAATTATGAAATTATGTAATTCTTATGGTATGATCTATGAAGAAATAGAAATAATCCCATCTTTCGTAATAGCCCTTTGAGATCTCCCCTCTTAGACTCAACATTCATTCAACATCATTCATGGACGTCATCTGTCAATTTTAATTCTATTAGTAAAAAAGAATACTCATATAAAACAATAAAGCGTAGAAAAAACATTTTCAATTAGAAAGCTCCCCCGGATGGCTGGACTAAAATAAATTTTGATGGTTCCTTTTGTCCTAATGGTGATTCATATATAGGAAATATTTTTAGGGACAATAAAGGTAGAGTTACAAATATTCATCACTCCAAAATAAACTCATCTTCTCCATTAAAAGGTAATAGCACTTAATTTAGACAAAATAGTTATAGAAGGTGATAATTTAATTTTAATAAATGCTATTAGAAAAATATGGCAGGTTCCATGGAGTATCAAGACCATTGTATAAGACATTGAGGAAGATCTCAAGCACTTCAAGGAGATCAAGACTTTTCACTGCTTCAGAGTAAACAACTGTACATCAGACCTTCTGGCATCCAAAGAATCAGAAGGAGTAGATTTAGATTATGTATTAAAAATTAATAATACTTGTAATGTACCTGATGATTATATCAGGACTATGCGAGAAGATTTGCGGCTTTCACATTCTCTTTTCCTTAGTTTTGTTTTTAGATTTGTAAGTATTATCACTTACGATAATATGGAATTGCATCCTGGTTGAGGAGGATTCCATTTATTAACTATTAATTTAAAAAAAAATTAATCACACTCCACAACGTTTTTTACTACCGAAAGGAATATGCTCTTAAATTAATAAAATCAATAAAGATTTCTTTTACTCAGATTTTCTAGTCATATCACCCTCTCATTATTAAGGATCAGATTTGCAAACACAAAGTCTGAAAGTGGTTTAGGACTCCGTATGGTTGAAGACAATAATATGGTCTTTTAGAATAATCTGAGCCATCCAATCCGTAGATTAGAATACTTAGAGATTTTAGAATATTAAACTAATTTATTTAAGCTAAATGGATTAAAAAAGACAAAAAGAAGTGTTTTGAAATTGATGTATTTTACTGTCTATCCCGTGATATATATAATGTATCGTAGTCTGCATAAAAATAACTTGTTCATACGTATTTTAAAATCTTTTATATAACTTTGACGAATAAACATCCTCTACATTTTTCTTTTGAATTTTAGGATATCGGACCTTTAATTTTATGGACCAGTCACTAATTCTCTCGACCAGGACAGGTGCAAGAATTGACCATCCATATATGATACTCCATACCATTATCATATAAACAATGAACCAAAGTCGACCTCAATTTAAGAAAGGACATCATGTGTTGCATATTTATTTCAGTTCTTGATTTATTTGATTGAGATTTCTTTATCATTTCAATAAGGGGTTCTGTAACATTTCAAGAAGATCATGAGTCAGGGGTGAAATGCAAGATTTTATAACCGTAAATTTAAAGAATATTACTGATCTTAGCCAACGTGGTTTATATGTGATTGACGTAGAGATGGAACTTTTGGAACCGGAACCCGAACCAGTGAACCGGCACGGAACCGGCACCGGAACTGCCGGTTCCACACGTAATTAATAAATAAATAAATAAATGTTTTTTTAAATAGAAAAGTCAAGGTTCGGAACCGGAAAGGGAACCGGCGGTTCCGAAACCGGCCCATCTCTAGATTGACGTAACATTATTATATATCATAAAAAAATTATATACAGTAGAATTCCTATCCATTGAGAATAATATTTATAGTGAAAATACAAATGTATTTTATATCCAAGGAATGAGTATTGATATTAAAAAAACACGAATTTTATCATAAAAGTGATTTTCATATTAAAAATGAGACTCACCGTGTCTAAAACAAACACAACACAAAAGGGTAAAATAGTAATTCCAAACGTCTTATTACGTCCAGTAGATGAACATGTCGACACTAACTCATAACTGTTCCTTTCTTTGCTATTTAAACAACAGATGGAAAGTCACACTTTAGCACCAAGAAAGCGCTGCATAAAAAAAAACTCCCTAGCCACATGTCCCTCTGCCCCGCCGCTCCCCTTTGACCACCCGACGCCGCCTGGGTGTGGGCGGATGCCCTCCTCCCCCATTCTCACCTTTCCTCCACTCGCCCCCTCTCCCCTAAAGCTCACTTCTCCTCCCACACACCCACCCTCAACAAATACCCAATCTTCTCCATTACTTGCTCCCCTACCCTCACACATCCCTGTACCACCCCTCGCCCCTGTTACTTTTTCTCCTCCGTCGAGGCCTTCCTAGTTAGAGGTTATCTCAGGCCCGCCAGTTGACAAGCGCCATGCCCTTTTAGAAAACTTCCTTAACGGAAAAGTTAACATCTCTTTTCCTGGCGACAACTTTACTCCACACATTTCGATCGACGATGAAGTTGTCTTCATCCTACAATCTGAGTGGAATTTCTCCTTGGTGATCAAGGCCCTGGGGATAAGGGTTACTTATGAACAGATGGGTTGAAGACTCAAAGTTATCTGGCAAGCTGTTGAGCCCTTCAAACTGCTTGATGTCTCAAATGGGTTCTTCATTGTAAAGTTCACCAAAGAGGAAGACTTAATGATGGCCTTACCGGTGGTCCATGGAGCATTTTCAACCACTATCTCTTTACTAAAAGATGGAACCAAGAGTTCAACCCCCTCACTGAGAAAATCTCGTCGGCTCCGGTTTGGGTCCGCATTCTCAATCTTCCGTTCTGGCTTTTCGATGAGATGCTTCTCCTTAAGATGGCCGCCGGAATCGGAGAACCCATAAAAGTTTATCACCGTACTCTCAGTGCAAACAGAGGACGATATGCAAAAAACTGTGTTAACGTCGACTTTGCAAAACCCAGATCTTCGATGGTGGTGAATGGTATTTCTTTCAACCTTGAATACAAGAAGCTTGAAGTTGTTTGCCACCTCTGTGGTATTTTCGGACACTTCCGACGACAATACCCCCATGATCGTGCGATGGCTTTAAAATCTGCTCTACTGGAGAAGAGCAAAACCAATTCTATCAATTTAACGCACCTCCAAGAGGGGAAAAATAATCCTCAGGGATGGTTCACCAAAGTGAAGAAACGCTGGGTTCAAAAAGAACCATGCCCTTCTACTATCGAAGCTGGTGAAATGACAAAGAAGGGCTCCTCCGACCATCTTCCTCCGAGGAAGAGTTACCAAAAACGGCTACTACAACCCTACCTTCCATCAACATAGACCCTGGAATTGATACCTTTGCCACGCCTGATTCCCAATCCTATGAGGACGACATTGCTCTGACTCGTCCGATTACCCCCCGTGCAATTGCCAACCCTAGGTATGAGACAGACGAAATTTGTGCTTTGACTGGTGAAGATCTCAAATTACCCTGTGCTCTTAATGAAGATAAGACAAAAAAAGTAATTGGGCGTCCTCTAGCACTAGTACAAATCAACTATTTTACAGGATTTTATTCTCAGGAGTTATATAAAACTCATGAAAAAATAATTCACGGTCAGGAGTTTTTTAAAAAATCCTGAGAAATATTGAATAAATAAATAAAATTTAAAAAATATTTTTTATTTCAAGTTTTTTTTATGAAACTCCTGTAATTGTAAAACTATCTTTCCCAGTCAAATCAATTGGAGCCCTAATTTTGTTCTTTTCTCCAGCCGCCAGTTACAACTCTAACACATCTCCACCGGAGAGCGCTCTTCTTCGCAGCGCTACTGTTTGTCTTCACCGACGAGCGCTATTCCTTCTCACTACTCATCTCCACCATGCTCGGGTTCCTTTCTCTGTGTTCATCTCCACCGGCGATTTCCTTTCTCGTTGTTCGTCTCCACCGGCGGTGCTCGGCTTCCTTTCTCCCTATTCGTTTTCGGCCACTGTCAAGAATTAGGTAAGCTTCTGAGTTATCATCTTCGACTCCTTTCTCCTTTTCGTCTTCCGCTCTTTTGTTTGATTTTTCTATAATGTTTGATTTTGCTTGCTGTCAAATTCTGCAATACTAAAGCTCTAAGATACCCGAATACCCCTAATATATAGAGTGACCGGTCGGATACTTGGGATACTTGGATACTAATGGATACCTTAAAATACGTGTCTAAATGATCGGATACGGTCAACGTGTCCGTTGACTAAAAAGTCGGACACGTTCAACGTATCTCAGTTATAATATGTCGTATCCGTATCTTACAACATATCTGAATTTATTAATAAAAAAATAAATTGTTGGATTTTTTTTTTGAAAGAACGCATATTAGCCTTGTCTTCCTTAGGTCATTTTAGTTTTTCATGTCGCTGTTCTTACTTCTTTCGCCTGCGCCGTTCATACTTTTCTCCTCTGACCAGTGAGCTCTCGCCCGCCTCCTCTTCCGGCGTCCTCTTCCCTGTTACGGCCTCCTTTTCCGCCTTCCAGACTCCTCTCGCCGTTCTCTCCTTTCTCCGACTCCTCTTTCCCGCCTGCTCTCCCGTCCTCATCTTCCCGCATCCTCTTTCACCTCCGAGTTCCGCCTCCTCTTCCTCCAATTGCCAGTCGCCACTTCCAGTGTCAGTCTCCCTCCACCAGTTGCCAGTCGCCACTTCCAGTTTCAGTTCCTGTAGCCCATCCTCAGGTAAGTAATCTATTAGTGTAGTGTTCTCAGTAGTCAGTTCTGTTTTTTGTCTTACAATTGAATTAGTGAATTAGTGAATTAGTGAATTAGTGAAGTAGTATTATTTGATTTTAATTAGTGTGAAACGGAAGATAAATCTGGAGCTAGTAATGAGGTTAGTTGTGATGTGCTTGAGAAATCTCCACGTTGGTAATCTGGAGTTAGGTAAGCTTCTGATTATCGTCTTCGACTCCTTTCTCCTCTTCGTCTTCGACTCTTTTGTTTGATTTTGCTATAGTGTTTTATTTTGCTTACTGTCAAAATTTGCAGTACTAAAGCAGTAAAGCTTCTGCAGTACTAATGTTTGATTTTGTAGTTCAATTGCTTGTTTCTCTGTCAAATTCTAAATTGTAGTTAGTAACTAAAGCTTCTGGGATGATTACAGTAGCTAGCCTGGGGTGATTACAGTTACGGTTACAGCTATTTCCTTATGTGATGTTCCTTTGTTATTATCTACAGTTGGAGCTAATGGGTCTTGAAATCAAATCTTTTTCATGGTGATTCCTGCTTGTCTATAGTTTATTCAACTTTCTTTCAAATCATTGCTTATGCTTATAGCTTCTATGTTATAATTCTATAGCTATTCGGTTTGTTCTTAGCGATCTCTTCCGAAATCTTCAAAGTGAAGACAGACATGTACTACTTCATGTACGTCTTGGAATTTTGTATAAGGACTTTGTGATTTGGTAAAGGAGACCTGGTTAATCTGATGGTCCAAAGCCATTAGAGTCCAAAAGCTTTCATAAGGTTAGAAATACTCTTTGTTATTTTATCTTTGATGTTTGTGGTTGCATGCTGAAGTAGATCTTCTATGTTGATTTGAAGGGATAGGAACAATCAATTACAAAATATATAGATAGTAGCTATATTATATATACATACTGCACTTCGTCTTTGTCATAAATTCTGTTCTGGGGGTTTATTAGTATGCGTAAGCAAAGGATTGATATAAGTAACACAATCTGTACAATAATATAGATAAGTAACAAAAGTAGCTATAAAATTATGGCAACTGAAAACCTCACTCGTACTGTATAGATGTAAACAGAGAGTATTAGGATAGTCTGCATAAGTACTGGCCGAATCAACATTGTAGGGATTATTAAAAGAAGCAAACAAAGGATTGAAAAAAAAATACTAGAATCAATATCAGAATAGGGATAGATATTAATACCCACAAACATAGATTTGAAGTTATAGAAACTGAGACATAGATTTGAAGTTATAGAAACTGAGGAAAATACTAGTACTGTATAGATCTACAAAGAGGCTATTTCCTGCTTGTCTATAGTTTATTCAATTTTTTTTTCAAAACATTGCTTATGCTTATAGCTTCTATGTTATACTTCTGTAGCTATTCGATTTGTTCTTAGCAATCTCTTCCAAAATCTTCGAAGTCAAGATAGACATGCACTACTTCTTGTACGTCTTGGCATTTTGTATAAGGCCTTTGTGATTTGGTTTAACGTCGTAATATTCAATGTTCTAATTTATAAATGCCTATATTTAATAGGAGGGTGCAAGCAACAAAGTATTACCAGCCTTTGTAGAGATTGTATTTGACAACTCAAATAATCCTATTCCGGTAATATTCGTTTATGACCTCTTTATTTGCTAAGTAACTAAATTCTTGATTAGTTTTGTTCTTTATTAGTTTCCTAGTTGGTAGTTGACTGTACTTATTTGTGACATGCACCGTGGTATATAATTTCTTGCAATGGAGCTTACCCTATGCATATCCAGAAACTTATAGACATGAAGACTATCTTAATATTGCCTAGATGTTTTTAATCTTTCTAGGTGGATAAGGAGGAGCTTCGCTTGCGAAGATCAAATGGATTAAAGAAAGGCGAGTAATATTTGGATGGAAAGCATATGATGTCAGGACATATAAATCATTAATTTGCACTCTACATACTCATGTTCTTTTCAATATTATGATTGTTTAACTAAAGTAGACTGCCATGACTTAACAGAAAAAATGAAGTCATGAACCTTCTTGAAAGTGCTAGTTTTTCTAGTTCAAATTCTTATTATGTTGTGCAACAAGGGAAGGTACGTCTTCTGTTATCCATGCCTATGTGATAGTTTCATTATATTAATATAAGGGCTTCGTACTGTCATTTTGGCATGTCCTGCTTTTTAAGTTAGATGTATTAATTGATGTGTAGGTAGCCACATTACCATTTATGAAAGATGGTGAACTCCTGGGTTTGCTCAAGGAAATCGGTGGTACCCGAGTTTATGAAGAAAGACGTCGTGAGAGTCTGAAAATCATGCAAGAAACTGGCAAGTCATCACCAGTTTGTTACACATTGATTGAATATTATTTTTATTCCTCTTATCTTACTAATTTGTCCATTCCAGGAAATGAAAGAAGTTTTAAATGTGGTAACTTTTGTATTCTTTGCAGCTGTTAATCTTCTTTTTACTTGGAACATACATTCTACATTTAAGTCTGCTATTTAGCAGATGTTGTAATAACAATTTTTTTCCCTTTCTTTTCTTGATTCTGATAGAATAATAGAGCATGAAAAGCAGCTGAGTATTCTTTATCAAAAACAAGGTCGTGCTACACAGTTTTCAAGTAAAGATGCTCTTGATGAATGGCTTAGAAAGGAAATTGATGATCTTCAGCTTGTTCTTTCTACCAATTTATCTCAGGTAGCTTTAATATTGTTTTCTCTCTCTTTTTATCTGTTAAAGTCTTAAGCGCATTGAGAAGCATTGAGGGTTTTACACTGTGGTAGGGTACATAATTTAAAATTTGGATGATATCATTGCTTGTGATGACTCGTCAAGGAATGGTACCATTACTGCAAAATAAGAGGTCAATAGTTATTGTAACACAAAAGATCCTGTAAAATAACTGTTTGTTGTGATCTTCATTTCATATATACTTTTGATTTCTCACTGGCTTTTGTGTGTTTCAGGAAAAGAAACTTCAAGATGAAATTGATCAAGCTCTATAGAATATGAATCATATGATAGTTAAGGCGGGTAAGATAAATGATCTCCTTATGTTAAGGCGGGTAAGATAATTCTAAATGAAGCTCTGTAGAATGTGGTTATTATGTGTGTGGATATATGAGAGGGATAATGGATCAGAAGTGTGATGTCATACCACTTAATGTAAGTATTTTTGTATTATTATATCCATATATTCATGCTCTAAATTTTTTGGCTGATTTTTCTAAATTTCTTTCTTTTCCTTTATATGGATATCTTTACTTAATTTTGTTTATATGTCATTATGGATATTAATTTTATCGTTGATTATAGAAAAATAATGTAATATGTTTTCATGATTTTCTTGCAGTATTTTCAGGAATTGTCCATGACGTATGACACACAGTTGATTGATGAACTTTGTGAAGAGTGATTTCAATATTTAAAGAGACTCAGATTCCAAACAATTACATTTTGAATTTGAATTTTTTTTATACATTAGATATATTTTTCTTCTTATTATTATTGAACAATTGTGTAATTGACTTGAGTATTAATATAATTATATTTATAAATAATTTTCTTGTACAATTATAGTTTGTGTTGTATAATATACAGGTTCGTGGAAAGATAACTCTATAAAAAATATTTTTATTAAAATTCAATAATTTCTCAGCGGTTTTGTATAAACACCTAAAAGAAATAAAGCTAGTATAAAGTGATCTCTCTCAGGAGTTTTTTAAACTGTTGTGAAACTTTTCTGAGGAGTTTTTAAAAAACTCCTGACCGTGTATGTTGTTTCTCAAGAGTTGTAAAAAACTCCTGAGAGACGTTTCTTAGCCACACATATAACATGACTTGAAAACCCCCTTTCCGCTTTATTAAAAAACTCCTGAGAAATACACTTTCTGTACGAGTGTAGGCAGCGGCAAAAGAAAGGGCAAAGCTACAAAACAAGTATGGCGGGCCAATGTTAAGATTCTGGGCCAGGATGGGGACGACCCAAATACCAGACTAAGGGCTTCTAACCATGTTGGGCTTGCCTTCTCCCAAAACACAACTTCTAGGCAGCCCAAGATTAAGAGGGGTCGTCCAAGGAAAAATAACCCATCGCAAATTTGCACCTCTCTTTGTCAAGTCACCGATCTTGAAGCTCGACCATCTTCTTCACCGCGTGCCTTTCGCCATTCGCCGCTCACAATCTGCATTCCAGGAATCAATCAGCATGAGGTAGCCAACGACATCGCCACCGGGCCTTTGGAGGATAACTCTCTGCTCTTTCCAGCTGAGAGTTTGATGTCCCCCGCTTAAATTTTTTCTTCCGGTTTCCTCTTTCCCTTCAATCCAAATGAAGATCTTAATCTACAATTGTAGAGGCGCCGCCAAAAACAGCTTCAGAACATCAATCAGGTACTTATTTCGCAAACACAAAACTAATATTATTGTGATTTTGGAAACCTAAATTTCTAGCGTTCGAGCATCCGCTGCGGCCACTGCTATTGGCCTGAATTCGACCCACATTGTTGACGCGCAAGGTAGAACTGGTGGTATCAGGATTGTGTGGGACTCTAGGGTGGTGAATCTCGCTATTATTAACATCCAAAACCACTTCATGAATGTCTGTATCAGTAAACCATCTGGCACTTTTAATTTCATTTTCACATATGCCCCTCCCTCACCGAATCGTAGGATCCCCTTTTGGTCTGATCTGCAGAATGAGATTAACAACATTAACGAGCCTTTTTTCATGGGTGGAGATCTGAACTGCATTCTGTCATTAGATGAACGTGTCGGCGGTTCGGGCCATCTTAATGCTGACAACAACAGATTTCAAGCGGTTGTCGACAGGTGCGATCTTATTGACACTGGCTTTACAGGTCAGTCTTTTACATGGTCTAAGGGTACGACAAACAACAACTTCATTGCCAAGAGATTAGACAGAATCTTCTCCTCTATTCCTGCATTGCTTAAATGGCCGAATGCGAAAGTTCGTCACTTGCCTGCTTTCTGCTATGACCACGCCCACTTCTCTTTGAGCTTACGCCAACTATTAGGCGCAGTGGAAACCGTCTCCCCTTCAGATTCAAGGAGATGTGGACTACTCACCCAAGCTTTAATGAATTTGACAACACCAATTGGGTTCGTAACATCCATATTCACTCAGCGCTTTTGATCCTGTAAGAAAAACTAAAAGCGTGCAATAAACTGACCTTCGGCAACCTTAATGAACGCAAACTTAAGCTTGACCAACATCTTCATAGTATTCAAGGTAAAATCCACTTAGCTCCTTTCGAGGCACTATTATCTAAAGAACAAAATATTAGAGAAGGATTTAAAACAACACTTCAGAATGAGGAAATCATGTGGCATCAAAAATCACATGAGACGTGGCTAAGAGATGGGGACCGAAATACCTCATACTTCCACCTCTCAACTATTATTAGGTGCAAACTCAATTCTGTTGTAGCTCTCAAGAATTCTAACGATGAGTGAATTTCTGACCCGGCTTCTCTGGAAACAATGATGACAAACTTTTTCAAAGGGCATTTCACTCTTCCATCCATTGATTCACTTCAAAATAACATGCCCCACAACCTCTTTTCGGTCATTGATCAACAACTTTGGGACGAGCTCGACTCCAATTTCAATGATGAAGATATTTCTTGGGCAGTCCGAAGCATGGGAAGCTACAAATCCCCAAGAACGGACGGCTTTCAACCAGGTTTCTACAAGACTTGTTGGAATTCTGTAGGCAGCTCTCTAACTCAGACTATTCATGAATTTTTCAACACCAGCTCCATGCCAAAAGCCCTTAATGAAACTTACATTGCCCTCATCCCGAAATGTGATCACGCGGACAACATCTCACTTTTCCGCCCTATTAGCCTGTGTAACGTGACTTATAAAGTGATTACTAAGCTCCTTGCATCACGCATGAAAAAAGTCCTCTCTGTCCTTATAGGCCCAACCCAAAGAAGCTTCTTACCGGATCGCCAAATAACAGATAATTCAGTCATAGCTCAAGAAGTTCTCCACGCATTCAAAAGGAAGAAAGGAAAATCGGGGTTTATGCTCATGAAGATTGACTTAGAAAAAGCTTTCGACTGAATCAGATGGGACTTCATTGAAGACTCATTGACGGATGCGGGCTTTCCTCCTAGATGGGTCCAATTGATCAATGCTTGTGTCTCCTCTTCTTCATTCAGGGTACTATGGAATGGCAATACTTGTGCTGAATTCTTTCCCTCTAGATGCGTAAGGCAAGGTGACTGCATTTCACCCTATCTGTTCATTTTATGCCTTGAGCGTCTCAGCCGTTAATTGAAAATCTTGTCGATATGAACATCTAGAAACCGGTTCGTATTTCTGTTAGGGGCCCGCCTCTCTCTACTCTAATGTTTGCAAATGATATAATGCTCATGGGGGTTGCCACAGTGGAGCAAGATCGCCTCATGAAGCAGAGTATCGACCTTTTCTGCGCTTCTTCAGGACAGAAACTTAATCAGAACAAATCAAGACTGTTTATTTCTGAGAATGTCAGTCTAGCTTGCAAGGCTGCTATTGAGGAGGCATTTAGGTTAAGAATCACAAATGACTTAGGTACCCATCTCGGCCTTCCTATGCTACACAAAAGAATCAACAAGCACACCTTCGACAACTTGTTAGAAAAGACGAATGCACGTTTAGCTGGATGGTGCTGTAAAACTCTCAGCCTTGGTGGCCGTATCACACTAGTCAAAACAGTTCTTAACTCTATCCCTATTTACAGCATGACAACTCTTCCGCTCAACTCTGAAACTTGTAAAAAGCTCGACTCGATTACTAGGAAATTCGTTTGGGGCGGTACGAATGATGAACGATGTATGAACACCTTTTCCTGGAAAGATATGTGTAAGACTAAGCAGAATGGAGGTGCGGGACTTAGACGTATGGCGGATCTAAACATCGCACTTAAAGGTAAACTAGCTTGGCGGTTTATTCATGGACAAGACAAACTCTGGGCGAGAATTTTGAAGGTAAGATATGTCCGTGAGAATGGGGTAGAACGCTGCAATCCTTCGGTGCCGTGGTGAGCTATCAAACAAGGATTCAATGATGTGGTTGGTAAGGGTTCAAGGTGGGTCATCAATAACGGGAAATCAGTCTCCTTTTGGCACGACATCTGGGTTACCGACAGACCTCTTTCGGATTGGGTTGTGAATAGTGACACCCACCTAGCTGACAACAGAACTGTGGAGGAATTCTGGGACCCTTATTATGGCTGGAAATGGGATCTGTTTCAACACACTTTGCCAAATGACACTCTTCTTCACATTGCAGCAATTTCAGTTGATCATAACTCTGTGGTGGATGACTGTCTTTCATGGTCGCACTCTCAAGACGGCCTTCTTAACGTGGGATCGGCCTTCAATTTTCTGACTAAGAATTTTCAGGAGCCTAGCATTAACTCAACAATTTTCAAAGCCATTTGGGCTCTCAACATTCAAGAACGCATTCGCATTTTCATTTGGAAGGCTATAAAGGGAGGACTCCTCACTAACCTGGAAAGGACACGACGCCATCTCAATGAACGTGATGACAACATTCATTGCTCCGGAACTCCAGAGTCGCTTATCCATCTTCCCAGGGACTGTCCCAAAGCTGAAGCGGTTTGGAGGAAACTTGTTCCGAGGGCCGAATTAAATGACTTCTTTGAACCTGACTTCGCAGTGTGGCTTCGCAGTAACATAACAGTTGTTAACTTCAGCACGAATTGGGTTGAAACCTTCGCTACCACTCTCTGGTTCCTATGGAAGTGGAGAAACAAAAAAATCTTCAACGGGTCATCTTTTGAAGGCGACAAAACAATCTTCATCAAGCAACAGGTCAGCGACTACGCAAGTGCTATTAAATATTCCGATTTCAGGAACGAAATGCACTACCACCACATCTCTATTGCCTGGACCCCCCCCCCCCCCACCAAGTGATTGGGTGGCGCTGAACACGGACGGATCGGTTATTGAAGGAAAAGCCGTTGCTACCGGAGTCTTCAGAAATGCGAATGGGGATTGGCTAGGAGGTTTCGTTCATCATGTGGGCGCTTGTACGGTTCCGATGGCCGAACTTTTGGGGATTATTCCTGGTCTGAAGATTGCTTGGAATTTAGATTTCAGGAGGGTTTGCTTATGAACAGACTTGCAACTGGTCGTTCTGTTAATAAACAAACCCGTGGACGGAAGCCACCCACTCTCTAGTCTTGTCGCGGTGGCACAAGACTCCCTTCGTAGAAACTGGTCTTGCCAGTTTCGTCATGTTTACCGGGACAGGAGGCGAACAAAGTGGCGGATGCCTAGGCTACCTTTGCTTTCCTTTTTCCTCTAGGTATTTCATTTTTGAATGAGGCCCCGGAGTGTGTTTCGAGGCTCCTCGCTGATGACTCTGAGGGTAGGACTTCGTCCCGCCGTGTTCCTTTGTAATTCTTTTTAGTCATTTAGAGATTTGCTCTTCTTTTCATCAAAAAAATAATTTAAACAACATATTTCTACCAAAATAATAATGTAAACAACAGATAATCAGCAGCATCAGCTAACCGATTAACTACCTCCTTTTACTCGCATTCTTCACTCAAATCAAGTACACGTCTACTCTGCAGCGTTTTTTACTGCTGAAAGGAATATGCTCTCAAATTAATAAAATCAATAAAGATTTTTTTAATAAGATTTTCAATAACTATAATGTGTTAGGATAATGTGTTAAATTGTATTCCCTCCGTCCCAAAATGATATTCCTATTTCCTTTCGACTCATTTGCCGATACACGTTTTGTGTCTTAAATATCTCCAAGTGTATATCACTCAAAATTATAAAAAATTATATGTAGTTAAAGCGCTCGTTGAGACGAATAAATCAAGATTGTGCATGACAATATATTTCTGTATATATAAAGAGAAATCATGAAAATTGTGTAGAAGTGTGAATAGTATGTAAAATTGAAATGAGAACATCATTTTGGGACTAAGAGAGTACTATACAGTACAGAGGAGGATAGTACTATATATATAGTACAAGATAGGGACATAATTCCTACAAATAAGTGATTAGATGATATGTTCACACTCTAGGATTTTATGTCACACTCTAGGAGATATACTTTCTAATTTGACAAGATTGAGATATTATAACTCTCTATACTTAGCATCCCTCGCAAGTTGGATGGTTGGATTGAAAGGAGACAAGCATTGTAAGCGCCCTCGTGAGTGCATATGCTAGATGGTCATCATTCGCTACATGAGCAACCCAAAGAGTGCCATTCTGTACATTTTCACGAATGAAGTGGTAATCCAAAGCAAGATGTTTCATACGAGAATGGTGTTAGAAATCAACTCAGAATGACAGTGAATTTGGAGGAGCAAGAAGACCACAATTTGACAGCAAAACTGTGCTGAACTTCGACACACTCTTTCATTAATTGAAATTGCTCTTAATAGAGCTTACAAACACCAATTCAAACTAGTAACTAACTCCCACTTCACACGATCAGATCATGGACTGAGTGGTACACAAAATTACATAAGAAAATCAGAAAATTAAAGCTGAAAACTGACTCCTACAAAATAGCTTGAAAGGAAAGTAATTTAACAAACTTAAATGAAGTACAATATCATAGTTTTTAAGTTGTTGATCACATCTACAATACCTTCCCTTTGATCACAACTTCTCCATTCCAATATTCCTCAGAAAGAATTCATGCTTAACTTGACATAGAGCCTTAGTAAACAGATCAACATCCTGATCATTAGTTCCATAGAACCTGAGAGCAATTACCTCATCCATCACTAGCTTCCTGATGTAGTGGTACTTAATTTCTATATGCTTTGTTCGAGCATGAAATGCAGGGTTCTTTTCCATTGCTATGGCAGATTGATTGGCACACCAGATCATGGTTGACTCCTTTTGATCACAACACAAATCAGCTAGCATCTTTCTCAGCCACATAGCCTGTCTTGCAGCAGCACACGCAGCTACATACTCTGCCTCACTTGATGACAAAGCAATAGTTACTTGCTTCTTAGAACTCCAAGTAACTGCCCCTAATCCCAAGCTAAATACTAAGCCTGAAGTACTCTTCCTATCATCTAGACTGCCTGCCCAGTCACTATCTGTATACCCTTCAAGCTTCAGCTCATTCTTGGCATTGTACATAATTCCATACTCAACTATTCCAGAGACATACCTGAGTATTCTTCTTGCAGCTCCAAGATGCTATTTTGAGGGAGAATGCATAAACCTTGATACCACACTCCATACTAGTTTCTTGTCTAATCCTGTGTGGATAACACTTTTATTTCTTGCTCAACAAGCTCAGCAAGGAACAACTTCTCCTCATTCTCAGCATAATTAGTCTTTTTCTCAGACTTATTTTCTCCTTCTTCTCTTTCTTTCTTCCAACATTGAGACTCCTTATGCCCAACTTTCTTACAGTAATAGCATTTAAACACCTTTTTTTGGTGCTCACCATCCTTGTTATAACTCCTTTGGTCACTTCTTCCTCGACCTCTTCCTCTGAATCCTTCTCTACCACGACCTCTATTGATGTACTGCTTTGGCATTTCCCTGGAGTCTTCACTACACAGGAATGCCTTTTCCTCTCTTTGCTCAGTTGATCTGTTCAACCTTTCCTCGTGTGATTGCAGTGACCCCATAAGCTCATCAAATGAGTACTCCTCCATGTCTTTAGATTCCTCTATAGCTGTCACTATATGGTCATACTTACTAGTAAGACTCCTTAGTCCTTTTCCAACCACATTTTGATAAGAAATTTCCTCTCCATACGATCTCATTTGCTCAACAATTCTAGAGATCCTAGACAAGTAGTCTTGCACCTTCTCCTTGTCTTTCATTAGAGCAATTTCTAACTCCCTCCTTAGAGATTGAATTCTCATTGTGATAACCTTCTTATCACCCAAGTATTCTTGCTTGAGGGTGTCCCAAGCTTCCTTTGCAGTTGTAGCTGAAGCAATTCGTGGAAAGATCTCATCATCGAGTGCTTGTTGAATCATAAACAAGGCCTTCGCATCTTTCTTCCTCTTCTCTCTTAAGGCCTGATCTGGCTCATCTGGTTTGGAATCCTCGAACCCTTCATCGACCAAGTTCCACAACTCCTGTGATCTGAACAGGGTCTTCATCTTCAACCCCCAAAACTGGTATTTGAGGCCCTTGAAGATAGGTAGTTGAGACGAGTTACTTGCATTGCTTCGTGGTATATTCTGTATTTTTCCTCTCTATGTTTGATTGTGTTTATCACTCAAATTCTCTCGTGTTTCCTAGGATTGAAACCCAGTAATGCTCTGATACCAATTTGTTAGAAATCAACTCAGAATGACAGTGAATTTGGAGGAGGAAGAAGATCACAATTTGACAGCAAAACTGTGCTGAACTTCGACACACTCTTTGATTAATTGAAACTGCTCTTATTAGAGCTTACAGACACCAATTCAAACTAGTAACTAACTCCCACTTCATACGATCAGATCATGGTCTGAGTGGTACACAAAATTACATAAGAAAATCAGAAAATTAAAGCTGGAAACTGACTCCTACAAAATAACTTGAAAGGAAAGTAATTTAACAAACTTAAATGAAATACAATATCATAGTTTCTAAGTTGTTGATCACATCTTCAACAAATGGAAGACAGGGTTGACACTTAATTTAGTGGCACCCACATTATCACAATATATAACAGGTTGTTGAGATGGTTGAAGACCAAGCTCATGCATAAGAGAAAGTAACCATTGCAACTCAACAGCTGTGTTGGCAACCGATCGATACTCTGCCTCTGTGGATGAATGAGCTACTGTCCGTTGTTTCTTGCTGCTCCACGACAACAAGTTCTTACCAAGATACACAATATAAGCACTAGTAGAAAGGTAGTTAGTTTTGTCCCCTTCCCAGTCGGCATTGGAGAACGCATGAAGATTGAGACCCTAGTCACGACGAATAGTGATACCCATTTGTGACGTTCCTACAAGATACCTGAGTAGACGTTTTACACCAGCCCGATGGACGTCGGTAGGCTTGTGCAAGAACTAAGACAATTTGTTGACATTATAGTCCACATCAGGCCTTGTTAAAGACATGTACTGCAACGCACCAACAGCTTGACGATACTCAAGAGGGTTGATCATCGAAGTACCATTATCTCGAGTGAGGGTGAGTTCAGCAGACATCAGAGTGTTGAACGGTCTAGAATCAAACATCCTAAAACGACTCAGTATGTCCATAACGTATTTATGTTGAGTCAAGAAAATACGTTATGTACAAGGAATTACTTTCACACCAAGGAAATAATTTAGAAAAACCAAGTTTTTAAGTGCAAATATTTTGGTTAGGGACTAAATGACGGATTCCAGTAGAGATGAATCAGACCCCGTGATAATTATATCTTCCACGTAAACAAGAAGAAGAGTTATACCTGCTAATGTGGAGCGATAGAACACAGAGAACTCCGAGGCACAATTTTTTAGCCCGGTCTGAAGAAGGTAAGAGCGTAATTCAGTGTACCATGCATGTGAAGCCTGTTTGAGGCCATATACTACCTTCTTGAGAGCACACGCATGATCAAGAAACTTTGGGTGAACAAAAACTTGCGGTTGAGATATGAAAACTTTTTCGGAGAGATGTCCTTGTAAGTATGCATCATTGATATCAATTTGACGGAGTGGCCATTGTCGTATCATTGCAAGGCTAAGAACGAGACGAACTGTTTCCGGTTTGATGACGGGGTTGAAGGTGTCCGAATAATCAAGACCCGAGCGTTGATGGAATCCCTTGGCAACTAGTCAAGCCTTGTGTCTCTCAACCAAGCCATCTGGCTTATATTTTGTACAAAAAATCCACTTGCACCCAACTAGGTTCGTTGCTTCGGAAGCCAAAACCAGTTACCAAGTGTTGTTAGAGACCAAGGTATTGAATTGTTCAGTCATTGCAGATTTCCAAATAGGATCCCTTAGAGCCTGGGCTGTAGATTTTGGTACTAGGGAGGGTGTAGGGTGGATGTTCGCAAAAAGGTTTAATTTCTGGATAGGCTTCACTATATTATTATGGGACTGAGTAACAATTACTTGTGGATGATAGGTGCGGGTTGTGGTAGGTTCTCTAAGGGAGAAGAAGGTGTGCATGATTGTGAGGGGTCAGGAGAAGGTGTGTGGACTAGGGGCTCGGTGCTTGTTGGTGAGGGTAATGTCGAGGAGGAGGAGAGTGTTGGAGGGTAGTTCGAGGAGACCGGATCAGTTGAAGTCGGCGAATGCACTTCAGCCACTGGAACTTGTGTAGGAGAGAAAATAGGAAGGTCAAGAGTTGTACAATGTTCAATAGGGACAATTTTGTGAGTGGAAGATGATTGGGGTTGTATTTTTGTGGATGGAAATTCACTTTTAATAAACTGAACATGACGAGACACATAAACTCGATTATTAGAGGGGTCGAGACAGTAGTAGGAATGTTGGTTGGGCGAGTATCCGATGAAGACACAAGCACTGGACTTTGGATCGAGTTTGTGGGACGAGTAAGGGCATAACCAAGGGAAACAAAGACACCAAAGGAACGTAAAGTAGTATATGTAGGTTTATGACCAAAAAGTTTTTCATATGGAGAGAGATTGTTCAAGGTAGAAGTAGGAAGCCTATTAATTAAATAGGCTGCAGTGTACAAAGCATGAGGCCAAAACATGAGAGGTATAGATGCATGAGAAAGAAGATTAAGTCGGGTTTCGATGATATTACGATGACGTCTTTTGGCGTATCCGTTGTGCTCTGGGGTATGTGGTGGGTTTGTATAATGTGCGATTCTAGTGGTGGATAAATTGTTTCGAAGATCTACATACTCTCCACCGTTGTCTGAGTAAAGAGTAAGAATAGGCTTTTGAAAATGTTTTTCAATAGTGATTTGTAACGTACAAAAATTTCATAAGAGTCAGATTTGTTTTTGAGTGGGTAGAGATTTTACCAACAAATATTATATAATATGTTTTGATCATATGTCAGAATAAACAACTTCTAAGGGAGATTTGTGCATAGGGTAGACTTGGAGAAAGGAAGTTTGTGGCTCTTATTAATATGACAAGCATTACAATGATCAATTTGGGATGGTAAATTTAACTGAGATGCTAGTAAGTGAAAGACTCGTGAGGATGGATGTCCTAGACAGTGATGCCAATAGCTTATTGGTAGAGTGGTAGTGAGCACAACGGGACACCACGAGATGTCATTTGGCCATTCCTAAATACCATCCTAGCTGGGCCTTTGAGAAGTGGAGCCCGAGAGTAAAGATCCTTAACACAAAAATCAGTGGGTGAAAATTCAATAGTGGATTGATTATCACAACAAAATTGATTGATAGAGATGATGTTACGATGCATATGAGGGATATGAAGGACATTTGATAGAGAATATATTTTAGAAGGAGTAGAGAGATGGGTGGATCCCGTGTTAGAAATTTTTAAACATGTACCATCGTCGATGACGATTTTGCTGGTACCATTATATGGGTAGTGAACCGAGAGATTGGCAAGATCGGAGGTGACATGATGGGTGGGGCCTGTGTCGAGGAGCAATGAAGGGGAGTTGGATTAGTGTTTCTGCGTGGTTGACGTGTTGGGAGACGAACATGGGGGTGCTGGCGTTGGAATGAAAAACAACGAGAGAGAGTGTGACCTTGGACATCACAATATTAACAACGTCCAAGCTATGGTTTATGGGTGGTGTTTGATCCACTCGGATTAGGATTGGAGTAGTTGGACTTGTTGTGGTTGCTGCGAGTTGAGGTGGGGTTGGCAACAGCGGGGAAGGTGGTGATTGGTGAAGCTTTGTGACGTAGAGAGAGCTCCTTGTGGATAAGCTTCTCGTGGAATTCATCAAAAGTTATAGATGTGTCCTACCCTCGGACTGAGTCTATCAGCTACTGATAGTCGGAGTCAAGACCATCCAATACCCGGTTAGTTATATCTTCTTGGTCAACTGGTTTTCCGAGGAGAGTAAGAGCACCAGTAATGCATTTGATCGACTGAATATAGTCAGCAATGGAAGACGACCCCTTTGATATGTGTTTGAGTTGATCTTTCAACTGCATAATATGACCACATGAAGGATTGGCATAGGTTCTAGCAAGAAGATCCCATGCTTCCTTGGATGTTTTTGGCATTGCAATAAGAGGGCTGATGTTCAGAGATAGAGTGCTTACAAGTGCACCAAAGATTAGCTTGTCTTGCCGCATCCAAGTGAGATAGGCAAGGTTAGGTGTTTTGGTTGTGTTTGGGGATGTCCCAGCGGTGATGGTGGGGGATGGTGCAAGATGAGGACCATCAAGAAACTTGAAAAGGCCATAGCCCTATAACAATTGCTTTAATGTGGAGTTTCCATGAGACATAGTTAACAAATGTGAGTTTTGTGGCATTGTGAAAGGCAACCACAATGAATGGGGACTTTGTTTCATGCTTGGTGGGGATGTTATTGGTGGTAGAAGCCATTGAGGGCAATAGGTTGCAACAGAGAAAAGGGAAAAAAGGGAAGTTAAAAGGCTCTTGATACCATGTTAGGATAATGTGTTGAATTCTATTATACAGAGGAGGATAGTACACTATATATAGTACAAGGTAGGGACATAATCCCTATAAATCATTGATTAGATGATATCTTCACACTCTAGGATTATGTGTTCACACTCTAGGAGATATTATAACTCTCTATACTTAACATATAACCCTCTCATTATTTAGGATGGGATTGGCTCATACAAAGTCTGAAAGTGGTTTAGGACATCGTCTGGTGGAAGACAGTTGATTTGGAGAATAATATAAACCATCCAATATGTGGGTTAGAATACTTAGAGCATCCAAATCGGTGCAATATTTTAGCTATATTTTACTCTAAGTTTTTAGCTTTTTGCTAAAAAACCAACTTGAGTTTTTACTTCCAAACTCTTAAAAAATCCAATTTATATTTAGTTTCAATATACAGAGAGGAGGTTCTTGTGAATAGTTAACTTAAGATGAGTAGGTGAGTACATCGCGATAATTGACCGTACAAAAAATTAGGAGAGAAGGGGGGAAGAATTGTCGTGTGCTGCTTTTAAACTTTTGGTGGCAATTTTTTAATTCAACAATTAGTAAGGTCGAATACCACTTTTACCCTCGCCTAATCCCTAACCGTCATTCATTCCTTTCCTTTCCATTCTAGATATGGTCTATCATTAATGGGGATGACCATGAGCACTTTTCGCCGGCGATCACAATATTCAACGGTGGAGGAGAGATGAATCGAGATTACAAACAAGGAGAGACGAGATGAATCGAATGTACTTCTCATCGGATATTACAAATCGAGATTAGGCAGCGATAGAGAGGAGTACTAAATATTGTGATATCCAACGAGAAGTACATTCGATTCCCCTCACACTGCATGTGATTGGAGGTTACAGTTGACGGTGGAGATGGAGATCTGGATCGCAAGCACGGCCACATCGTTACCACGCTGTCTCTCTAGATCCACCATCGATGTCCTTTTCCTTTGAATTACATCAATGTCCTTTGCCGTCTTTTTAGATCCACCATTCATGGTTGCCTTTGTAGATCTCAGCTAATAACCATGGATTCCAAGCTCCTACGGTGACTAATACAATGTCTGCCTTCTCCGGTTTTCGGATTGACGAGTTCGAGTGTGGATTACCAGGCGATCCATCTCTCTCTCAGTTCTCACTATCTCTATATAGGTTTAACAGGCTAACTCTCCTGCTGCTAAATTCTGTTGATGATTAATGCAATTTTTGCTATCTCAATGCTTATTTATTATGTAGTATATCAAACTTGCAGGATTTGATACTTGTAATTAATTTCTTTGAATGTTGTCTTTCTGCCATCTCTAAAATGAGAAGTTGATAATTCCTCTTTTCTTGCTCATTTCTGCTATTGATTTATTGACATATTTTGTAGTGGAGCATCTAGGCTAATGAACTTGCCATTTGTGTTTGGATTGAAAAATGTAGTAAATGCTTTATGTGGCATGTTCTGACACTTTTTTGACCTCAAGTGTGATGTTCAAGAAGATTGGTGTAGGGAATTGCTTCATGCAACTGGTGTTACATCTTTTGGTGTAGGGGCTTTCTTGTTGATGTCATACTGATTGATTATGAGATTTGGTGATTTTGGAGGAGGTTTATTACTGATCTTGAGGTGGAATAGAGAATGAAACTAGGAAGAATGTAAATCTTGTGCTGGGGAAAGAGAGAGTAGGAAATCTTGGTAATGATTCTCCAGATTGTAGATATCGTCCTATAACCATTAACATGATCTAGTCTTTTTTGGCGAACATGCAGTGGTGAGGGGAGGTTTAGATCTTGTAGTCAAAGCTATTGGTAGAACAAGATCATTTGAGATTATTTAGATTGCAATTGATGTAGCTGCTATTGAGTTTTGTATCAGTAAATTTTCTATCTCAACAATTGATGTAGCTGAAAAGAGTTTAAGTGCTTAATTTGCCTACTTTTCAATTTCGCAGAGGTTGAAGTCACTGCCTTCCTCATCTATATGGTCTTCTTTGCTACATCATTTTTTTTCTCTTGCTTGATACTAGGTACTAAATATGATTTAGACTCGAAGGACCCAAGTAAGTCTAGGCAGATTTTCATGTTCGATGAGGATATGATTGAAATGTACAAAAAAACTTTGCTTAGATATATGTTATTTTTAATGTGAGGTTTCTTAGCATAATGAAGTTAAGAGTAAACCATAGGTCATGGTCTTGTGTCAACTGAAGAGCAGTTTGATAAGGAAGATTGAGAACATACGAAAAACTTTTATGGTCTTCATATATGCTAGGTTGAATTTCACTTTCATACAGAGACTGCTAATGTTTTTGCTCTTCTTACCCTGCACCTGTACAAGCTTGTTTGTAGTCTTCCATTTCTTTCTTAAGCAAAAAATTATTCTCCCGCTTCATATATTAAACTTCTAATTTATTTTCTTCCTAATTACTATTTTCTTAATTTTGCTAAAATATTATGCATTTCTTCATACATAAATTTCATTACTTTCTTTTTAGGTTCAGGAGTTTATTCTTTTTAGTTGTACATGAGTGTTCCTGGTGAACAATGGGACGACCAAATGACACAAAGAAACAAGGAACGGTGCATCAAAACATTGAGGGTGAAATATACCCACAGGATTATCACTTATGAGCTCAATCAAGTTGTTGGACAAGCGCTAGAAGTTATAAAGAAAAATCCCGCCCCACTAAGCCCTGAATGAATGAAAAAACATTTATGTAAATCTGATATCTGATTTGTGATTTTGGTTTTATGTTTGGAATTGTGATGAAAATTCTGGTTGGAAACAGGTTTTTATATGCCCATGTTGAATGATTGTGCATTATGTTGAGATTTATCCTTATTGAAGCTTGATGTTCATGTTATTTACACTAATAGTACATAGATTATAACAACGAGGTTCATCGTACAACGAAGAAGGTACAGACGATATGCAACTACGACTCATTGAATGATGGTTCACAAAATTACGACTAAGGTTCATAATTATAAGAGTGTGGCTCATGGTCAATGAAGAAGGTACATTTTCAATAGAGTACAATCCTGACATTTAATAGTTTTTTATACGATAAAAAACTATGATTCATTAAAAGAATATTAAAAAAATTACGAGTAAGGTTTATACATTATAAGAGTAAGGTCCATGGTTTAATGAAAAAGGTACATTTTCAACATAATATAACCCTGAAATCTAATAACTGTATTCATATATGCAACTATGATTCATTAAATGATGGTTCACAAAATTAGGACTACGATTCATATATTGTTAAAGTAAGGTTCATGGTTGAATGAAGAAGGTACATTTTCAATATAGTATCATTTTGAAATTTAACAAGTGTTCACACAGCGGAAGGTTCACAAAATTACGACTACGGTTCATATATTATTACAATGAGGTACATGGTTCAGTGAAAAAGGTACATTTTATACATAGTACAAGCGTGACATTCATAACCGTAAGTTCATGAGTTTTGTTTTATAGCATCACTCACCTATTTACAAATTCATGAGATTTTACAACTCTTTTAGAATTTTATTATGGGTTACAAGCTATATATTTTAGGTTCATAAATCTTATATTGACATTACATAAATATCTATAAATTGTTCATAAATTTATATTGGCTGTACATGAATTTCTATTAGAGGTTCAGAAACTTATTTGCAGTTCATGTATTTATTTCACAAAATTCCATTGGAGATTCACGTATCTTCAATCTCATGAGTTTTCTTTTTTATTCACGTCTTTTTTAGGTCGTGATTTTTTTGGATGTTTAAGATATTTTTTCAGGTCCATGAATTTCCCATGGTAAGTTCATGAACTTTGTTTTATAGCATCACTCACCTATTTACTAATTCGTGAGATTTTACAACTCTTTTAGAATTTTGTTATGGGATACGAGCTTTATATGGTTCATAAATTTATATTGACGGTACATAAATTTCTATTAAAGGTTCATAAATTTATATTGGTGGTACATAAATTTCTGTTAAAGGTTCATAAATTTATATTGGCGAACTTCTATTAGAGGTTCATGAATTTAAATTGGCGGTACATGAATTTCTTTCAGAAAATTCCATTGGAGATTCACGTATCTTTAATCTCATGAGTTTTCTTTTTGATTCACATCTTTCTTAGGTCGTGATATTTTGGATGTTTAAGATATTTTTTAAGGTCCATGAATTTTCCATGGTAAGTTAATGAGTTATGTTTTATAGCAACACTCACCTATTTACTAATTCATGAGATTTTACAACTCATTAGAATTTTGTTATGAGATATAAGCTTTATATGGTTCATAAATTTATATTGGTGATACATGAATTTCTATTAAAGGTTCAGAAATTTATATTGGTGGCACATACATTTCTAGTAAACGTTCATAAATTTATATTGGCGGTACATGAATTTCTAGTAAAGGTTCAGAAATTTATATTTGCGGTTCATGAATTTCTTTCAGAAAATTCCATTGGAGATTCATGTATCTTCAATCTCATGAGTTTTCTTTTTGATTCACGTCTTTTTTACTCGTGATTTTTGGTCCATGAGTTTATCATAGTAAGTTCATGAGTTTTGTTTTATAGCATCACTCACATATTTACTAATTCATGAGATTTTACAACTCTTCTAGAATTTTGTTATGGGATATGATCTTTATATGGTTCATATATTTTATATTGGCAGTACAGAAATTTCTATAAAAGTTTCATAAACTTGTATTGGTGGTACATAAGTTTCAATTAAAGGTTTATAAATTTATATTGGCGGTACTAAATATCTATAAAAGGTTCATAAATTTATATTGGTGGTACATGAATTTATATTAGAGGTTTAGAAACTTATAGTTGCGGTTTATGTATTTATTTTACAAAATTCCTTTGGAGATTCACGTATCTTCAATCTCATCAGTTCAATTACCTATTTTCCTTACAGTTCGGTACAAACAGTTCAATAAGAATGCAAACAAAGTGATTCAAAGAAAACAGGTTCAATTACACTTCAATTATAGTTCACTACAACACTCTACAATTTCATGTATTTGGTTGTACAAACTCTGTAACTGGTTTACAATGAAACTAGACTTCTTCTTCTTCTTCTTCTTCTTCTTCTTCTTCTTCTCTGTGATGGTATAAATCAAGTGAAGTCATGGTTGTAGAGGTTATGACCTCAAATGTCAGAGCTGAGAGCAAAGCCAATGAAAGTTTCACTTGTCAAATAAAAAAAAATCAGTAAACCTCAAATGACACCACATTCATTCCCAAATAGGTACACGACGAAGCAGGTGTGGGAGCATTGAGGGTAGGTGCATGATGGCAAGGTACAAGACCAGCTTGGAAAGTTAGTGATCAAATTTAAGAACTTAACTGAGAACGAAATTCAAGTGGTTTTTCCTGCTAAGAGCTACTGAATATTCATTACCTATTTCAAAGGCTTTAGAAAGCTACTGAATATTCATAAAAATATTTTGAAAATGAAGAAACTGAGAAGTGGTTTTCCCTACTAAGAGCATAGTTTGAAGGAAAGAGGAAATACGTACATCAATACCATAAGATAGCATTCAACACAATCAATGCATAAATACAAAGCTTTATTAGTCTCAATTTCTCAAAATCAATTTTAATATGAACAATAATCAATTTTTCTCTAAGTGAGGCGGGGGATATCAAATCCACATTTCATACCTTGATTGCACTGTCGAGCAGATCCTGTCATGGGACGCAAAGATGATATCGACAACGAGCGAGGACTATTTAACAGATCATGAATATGCAATAATCTTCAAAATTCAAAAGAGCCTATGTAATAATCGTCACCAATAGTTTAGCATAATCATCAAGTTCAACAGATAATTACTCACCTTCAAAGTGGGGAAGGTTGAAACTGGGAGCAGAACTCATTGACCGCGTGAAAAGAACGAAATTAACTAGCACTAGATCACCATAATTAGGGTTAGTTAGCGTTGGAGCCATGTATCCGCTCCCAGGTTGGGAATTGCAGTTAAAAGACAAATCAGAAGTTATGAGTCAATCCAAGAATTAGATACTCAAAATTCATGAATGAGTCCAGATTTCATCTTTTATATGGAAGAATTTTAGACCTCTTGAATTAGATACTCATCATTTTCTAGACAAAATGTTCAGATTCAGGCATAAATTGTCTCTTAGACACATGATTTTATAGTTACACACATTCAATTTCAATAATCTGACAACGTTACTTAAACAATCAGAAATTCATTCAAGATGCTTATAAGGTTCAAATATGGGTTCAGAATAAATAAAAGCCAAACACCTAAACAATTGCCAAATTGAGATTCAATAGGACGACAATTTCTGACGCATGAACTTTGTATGCAGAATTAGTATTCACCAGTAGGGAAAAAAATACAAATATCAAATATGAAATCTCTTTCACAACATAATATTATGCAGCAAATCAACATAATATTTAACCTACAAATTGGAGAAATAACAAAGAAGGATCATTAACACAAAACTCACCATTGAACAATTAACAAACATACATGACTACTAAACCTAGATTGTCAAGTTTCCACACGAAAGAATGAAAAGATAGGAAGAGAGAAGCCATAAAAAACCTGATTTCAATCATGATTCAGGTGTGACTATGTGAATCTGGTGGCGTTGTCACCATATCCAAGGCCATCTTGTTATGTCTCCTTCAACTTTGAATCACTACAATTTCAGTAGTTCAAGCCCCACCAAGGAATCGAGGAGTCTTTGAACCAATCTGGGCCCCAAGGCACAATCACTGTTTTGTATGTACAACAGGGAAGGTATTTACATCATAAATTTGCTCGAAGTTGATGACAAATGTATAGATATTCTACTGTATGTGTTCCCAATTTAGATAATCATAAATTTAAGGCACTAATGCATCTGGTGAAGCTTCAGCACCAACTACCTCCGAATTAAACCCTCAAATTTGCTCAAAACTGATTCGATGTTTGAAAATTAAAACCCCCCAATTCGCTCAAACCTGATCATTCTCCCGACTCCAAATATAAATCCAAATCAAATTCAGTACTCTACTCCCTTAAATATTAAGACGGAAGCCAACTTAATCAAAATATAGAAGGTGAAGGGATATTGAAAACCTGGTGCTTGTTGCGGGTGAGGCATTCTATGACGCATCGTTGATCAAGAGTGAGGTATTCGTGGTACTGAGCTAGGCGAGTTTGACCTTGCTTGCTCATCATCAGTACGAATCTGATCCCCATTTTCTTCTCCTTCTCTCTACAACAAATTGCGGCCCGGCAACAAGAAGATCGGAAAGAAGAAGACCGGCGAGAGGGATAAGGAAGGTTGGGAAGAGGAGAGGGATGAGAGCACCGTCATCAAAGTGTGAGCGCTATTCTTCCTCGTAACCCATGAGAGTGCTCAGAGACAGGAAGAAAGAAGGGAACAGGCTAGTTCTAAAAACAAAGGACATTAATGTCTTTTCGATTAATTTTACCTTTAATTGAAAAAATGACACCGTTTTTTTGTTTTTCAATTTCGCGATTTTTTTGGACCGTTCATAACTTTAATCCGACGGTTGAGATGTGTACTCACTTACTCAATTTAACCACACTACTCATTTGATCCTTACTCTTAATATACAACGGAAGTTCTTACACAGTGCTTTGCATAATTTATTTAGTGTTCGTGCTATACACGGACTATTTTAACACATTTTTTCACGTGTATCACATGTTGTGTTTATTTGTGCGCCTCTTTTATTAATATAAAAATTTACACGTATTTAAAGTTTGATTTTTTTAATGAATTTAGTTTTTTTTCAAAGAAAGGTTTTGGAAACACAAGTGCATTTATTTTTCGGAAAGTGCATTAATGCACTAATGGGGAAATAACTTGTGTTCTATGTTCTTACTTTTATGAAATTTCAATGTGTAACTTGCATTGTGTAATTGGATTAAATTGAATGTCTTGCAAAAATTTATAATAGATAGATATTAGACATGTATATATTTCATAAATTTTTTAGTATTTAATATAAGCAATATAATTTATGTGCATTGTAAAATATTATAATAATTTTTAATAAAACAAAAACAATATAAGATAAAATTAAACATATTACAAGATCACACATGAAAATTAAACATATTACAACATTAAACATATAAAATATTAAGTTATAGATTTACTATTCAAAATATATTTTGTAATTAAATACTTGATAGGTAAATAAATATAAAGTCAAAAATTGAGCTAAAAATCGGTTTAAAAAACCATGAATGTATAGAAAAAGTGATTTGAGTTTTTAAACTATGAAGAATGAATAAAAAAGCTAAAAAAGGCTAAAAACCCGCACAGATACGGATGCTCTTAGAGATTTTAGAATACTAAAAAAAATATTTAAGCTAAATGGATTAAAAAAACAAAAGAGGTAATTTGAAATTGATGTATTTTACTGTTTATCCCACGACCAAATATAATATATCACAGTCTGCAGAATAACTTGTTCATGCGTATCTTAAAATTCTTTTGTATAACTTTGAACAAGAAACATCCTCTACATTACTACATACCGTCATCATATAAATAATGAACAAAAGTCGACCTCATTTAAGAAAGTTTGTCATGTGTTGCATGTTGAAGCATGAACTAGACACGAAGCAATACTCCTCGCGAGGGGCTTATTTTGACTCTTCACGATCCTTCGAATAAAGTAAGTTCTTTGCGAGTTGAATGATCACCAAGAACGAGAGCAATGAGTTGTCAAAGTAGATTAGCTTCTCGCAATGTCTCCTCATCTCGTGTACCTGCACGACCAAGCCTAGAGGAGTTTGTCCCCTGGTTTTGATTCTCTTATGCTCAAGTCAGGCAAACGACCAATCTGAGGGATAAAATATATAATAATGAGGAAATGAGAGGGAAAATAATCCTTTCTTCGAGAGGAAGAGAAAAAGACTAGTGAACCTTGACCTATCCCAAAGAGAAATAGATCGTCTGATGTTAATACTGAAACTTGCAGAGAGTTCTGTACTGCAAAAGGAATATGAACAGTCAGAAGTCTACTCTCTTTCACATTCTCTATTATAGTTATATTTAATGGTCCCCTACCTTTTGCCTTTTAAGCCAATGAGAATGCTTGATTTTATTCTCTCTTTTTTTTTTATCATTTCCTTAGTGGGCTTATGGCTCATTGGGTTGTTCTTAGACCCAATCTCTAATCTGGGATATGGATCAGAGAACCGGGCCCAACATCTAGCCCCACAAGCCCTTGTGCATCCTTGATTCACAAGACGTGTGCACTTTCAGGCTCAGATTTGCAAGCCAGAATCTCTATTTCAAGGTATTTGATGGGGGTCGATTTCACGAGGCTTCTTTATCTTGCATGTATCTCGAATCATTCCCTCTTACCTTTTCAAGACTACATTTTGCCTTTATTTCCTTTTGGTAGGCCTTTTCCCCAATGATAACACGTGTCGCTCATCTGTGAGGGCGCCGTTTCAAATTCCATAGCCTCATATATATACTTCTCTTCTATCTCCTTTTATTACTTTTACCGTCGAATTCACCTAATACCTCCCTCTCTTCTTCCCCCAAACCTCTTACTTCTAGTGATCATGTCCGACCTCATTTTTCGACCATTGCACGCATACTTCCCTTCGTTCTTCACGAAATGGTTGTAGGTTTGTTCTCCTTTTTCCCTATCTCCCGCTCTTCCTTTTTAATATTACCTTTTCTCGTCAATCATTTCTCTTTTCTTCATTCTTACTGTCTAGAAATAAAGGTGGGTATTTTTGGAGTCGTTTTTTAAGGTTCACTCGTCGTTCCTCTTCTTTATTCAGTTTCTTCGAGCCTGTTCGATCTGAGTTGTATTTATTATTTGTCATCATCCTTCCCTCGATGTTGTATTGTTGTTTTCTTGTAACCACCATTTATGGCGAGGTCTCTCCCTTATTCGTCATATTTTGTTTAGTTTTCCTTTTCTTTTTTGCTAAAAATATGTCATTTGGATTCCCTTGGGAGAAGTGCGAGACCACAACCCCACCACATCAATCACTGATCAGACTCACCATAAAAGCTATTTTCGGCATTTTCTTTGGGCTTTGACTCTTTTACCCCTTTTACTTCCTTGTGTGGCAAGGCTCCGACTCTTCACCTTCCCTTGGGAGAAGTGCGAGACCACAACCCCCTTTTAGTCGTCACGGAATGAGGGCTGGATTTAGGCTCCCTATACCTCAATTCATGAAGGATCTCCTAGACGAGATGAAGGTGAGCCCGACACAATTCCATCCAAACTTTTTGCGCCAAGCAACAACATTTTTCTAGAGCTTTGTACAACTCCAAGGCCTACAAGTGGGCCTTGGTTACTTGCACATCTCGATTCGTCCCCGGGTATCTTATGCCTACAAACGAAGTGGGGTGGTTGACCACTTGGTTTCTAATCATGCCCCTCGCAGCTTTGACGTTGATTTTAAGATACGAAATACTACCATCAATGAGTGAGAGACACTTTATTTAGATGAGAAGCATAAGACGACTCACAAGGCTTATTGTTATTATAGTAAGAGGGGTCAATTTAAGTTTAATGAATTTGTGACAGCATGGTCTTAGACATGAAGTGTTTGAGTCATCCCCTCCCCACTTGTAGACTTCTATCTTTGTTCTTCTTCTTTTCTACTGTCGACTTAGCAGGGATTTTTTTCTTACTGATGATTTGTCAATTCTTCCATCCCTTGCTGCTCCTAGTGACGTGATAGGAGCTTATTATATGGTGTTAACTAGCAACTATTAGCTTAGGATTAGTGGTGTTTAGGTGCTTATTGAGTGGTATTCCCGAAATCTGGTATGGTGTTCATTTATGGATTTGCGGGATGCTCATAAGCGGTATTTTATTGTTTTATTACGGAGATCTTGTTTGTACTTACTTTTAGCGAATTTGGGACAGAGCTAGAGAGAAGGATACCACGCCTACACCCATGGAGAATCCTAGAGGCGAAGCCGAGCTGCCTCAATACTTATAGAAGACCGAAGACCAGTTCGAGAGAAGGCCTCATGACCGAGAGGAGGTGTCACTACCGAGACCAGTTCGAGAAAAAAAACTGGCCAGTGCCTCGGCTCCTCCTCCTTCCTCATTAACTGATGCTTCTTAGCTTTATTCCCTTGTTGTTTTCCTGAGTATTTATGGACTAGATTTTGAGCTCCTCGCGAGCATGTAATTGTGGACAAGTTTTCCTTTGATTTTGCTTACTTTTACAATATTAGTGTGTTGTCTTTTGTTTGTACTTTTCACTCTTTCTTCGCTATCCTCCCCCTGGGTACCCCTTACCTTTTTAACTACTTGTGCCAACGATGTGGTGAAAAATGCAAAGCGTGGGGGGGGGGAGTCGTGCAAAATCTCTTGTGTGTTTTATCGAGGAATGTGTAATGGACCAAAAAATGAATCAAAAGAAGTATAGGTGGTAGGGTAGATAAAGTATATATGAGTGTATGCTACAAAACTTTCCATGTTTGGGGGAAAATCATTCTTGCGACCTAACAAACCAAATTCGTAACCGTGTTAGGGCCTTACATCCCTTGTTACATTATAGATTGCTAGTATAATTTTGCTTCTATTGCATTTTCTTGGCTTCCATTTCGCTTTTGACTTGCCTTTTTGTATCTTGCTCGAAAACCATGCGATAACTTTTTGGCATTCAAGTAAGGTTACGTGTATCATCATATATAACACTTACCCGGGCTGTCTTAATATCTTAGCTATGGTCCTTTTTCAAGATTTTCTCTTGGTATTTGATAGCGGGAACTCCCTGTTGTTTGAGAAAACATGGTTCATTTACCTTTTATTAGAAAGTTTGGCTAGTGCTACACTTCCGTGGGTGTTTCATACCTTAGTCCAGATACATATCTTGGCCTTAGGGACTGAATTTCTGCAAGGTGTCGCAAAGGTAACTCGTCCTATGATATACCAGAGTTTGACCATTTTAGTTTGCGTCATTTTATTGGTTTGTTTCTGGCATATAGTGGAACATGATCCAAGATTACTAACTCGCATTGTGAATTGGTTTTGTGATGCCTCAACAATTGGAGGACTTTCATGCAGCTTGCGTAGAGGCTTACGCGATAAGGTTTTTATTTGACAAACAAAGGACTTTCCATGAAGATGTGACACTCGATAGAGGATTACGGCATTAGGTCGTGCCTCAAATTATAGAGGGACTTTCATGCATCTCTGACAATCAACAGAGGCTTACGTGATTAGATCGTGCCTTGACAAACGGGGGGGCTTTTCATGCTGCTCTGACATTCATCAGAGGCTTACGTGATAAGTTCATGAATGCTCAATATCTCAGTCGTGGCACATATCTACCTTTTTTTGGTCTTACTGTTGCATTTTAATGTAGAGGTGAGATAGATTTGTGTGCTCCTTTTTTGAGGGATATGATCAGTGAGGGTAACTATCCAACTCATCCCCTTTAATCCTGAGCTCGGGTCCCCGAAATACACTTGGGATATTACCGCCAGTGACTTCAAATCCTTGATTCAAAGTTACTCAGGCATTTGAAAATAAATAATAAATAAAATAAGATTTAGTAAATCATTTATAACAATCTTTGAAGCGTCTTATAAAGTCATAAGAAATTATTACAATTCTTTAAATTCAAACCCCATAATAAATAACATAGCAGGAGACTTAATAATATAAATATCCAACAAAAGATCGTAACCTTATTTAAATATAAAACTTGCAACCGCGCAACATCCTGAATCTTCTTCACCCCTCGGAGACATCACCTGATTTTTCGTATATGGACGGATAACACCAGCCAACCATGTAAGGAAAATAGAAGTCGGTTAGTCTAATAAAAGACTATGCAAGTGGAATTTATGTGAGGTTCTATGCAGTCATATCTAGCTAAGACCCGTCAATTTCTCGAATAAAAGCCAATAACTAAGGACAATTTCGATACATCCAACGAATTAGGAAAATATATATACATATATAATAAAGAAGACCCCAATGGATTTGAGTCTTATAGAAATTAATTATATCAAGAGAAGACTCCAACATAATTGAGTCTTATGGGAATTAATTATACTAAGACAAGACTCCAACGAAATTGAGTCTTATAGGAATTATTAGATAATATATATATATTTGTTGGCACATTTAACTATTTCATAACAATAGTTTTATAAACAACCTCCCATGAATAATTGGTTCAACGACCAGCCTCACCGCATACATGTTGTGCGAATATAGATTGAAAAGATAACTTACTTAACCAGGAGGCCAGACAATTTTCGAAGTTGTACTAATTGTGTGAAACACATTAACTAGGCACACGAGTGCTCTTTATCTTTCATACTTCCAAAACGATTAGTACATTGAAGCTTTTAAGTATGTCTCGCAATGAGAACGAAGGGAATAATCTCGATTTTCGGTGCTAGTTAAGTGCACCACCACTTATATCTGCATATAGGGGTACGTTCATGATCAAAAGATTTTAGGCACATCCTCCTAATACCAAGTTATAAAGAAACAACTAGACCTCGCATGGTACATTGTGTTCCTACCAATACTTGTGCTAACTACACATTCATATCCACATCAATCCACAACATAGTTCATCTATTATCCTAAGGTAATAATGTGCATATATATAGTAAGTGTAGCCACTATATGCATACATCCAAAACATGGTATTCATTTTAGGTTTATAATTAATGTTCCCAACACAAGAGAATAACTTTATCCCAACTTAATATAACAACTGATTCATCAAGAAAATCAATAAAAGATAAACTATAGACTCGGTAACAGGGAAAACCGTGAGCACTCACTCTTCACGCCGGAAATCAGAGGATGGGCTGCACAATGAACTTCAAAGAGCTCGTTCAAGGGTCGATGATGACGAAAATGGACGAGACTGGTGTCGTTGGATATTTTTTTGAGTCGAACTACAATTTGGACTCAAGAATCACAACAAACTATTGAAGAGAGCTTCAGAAATACATAAAAACAGAGTGTAAGAACGACTTACAATCTTCGGAGTCGAATTGATGTCGTTTTGAAAAGGATTTGGATGATTCAAGAGACAAACTCCACTAATTTGAGTATGAGAAATTCAAATTTTTGGTTAAAACAAGGAAATAAAGTTGTTAACTAGAGTAACTGGAAGGATTTCATATTAGAGGTGCAATAGTAGAGGTACAAAGAGTAGGAGGAGAACTCAAAATATGGATGATGAAGAGAACAACGGTGATGATGAATATGGATGATGAAGAGATAAGAATGCATTAACTCCCACATGGAAAAGACTAGGAAGAGGCTGCAATAGTAGAGGTACAAAGAGTAGGAGGAAAACTCAAAATAGTAGAGAAAGATGATCAAGATGGTGATCGTAGGAAGTTGCAACACATTATTGAAATATGTGAATAATTATGAAATTATCCATAATTTTCTAAAAGTTGCAAAAATATCCTTCTAGGATAATTTCAACCTTCAATTTAATTCTAAGTTATTTCAAGGTGTCAAAATACCTTTGAAAAATATAATTAAAGTTCAATTTATACCCAATTATGTATCATCTTAAGTATTATTAAGGTATAAAAGAGAGGGTTATTACAAGCGCTAAGTCTCGCCTACAACCACAGATTAAATGTTAGTAAAATCTACCACAGGGGCGACATTTTAAGTAACTTGTTCAAGAATGAGTTTGAAGCTTTTAGATTATGAGTATATGCATATCTGGGGCAAGACCTTACCCTTTCTAGGGGTAGTATCTGCGTAGACGTATTACGTTCCACGAGTCCGCGATGCGGTTGCATGTGCAGTCCTTTAGCATATATGCTCTAGGGGCGACTTCTACGTCAACGATGTAAGGTCCTTCCCAGTGGGGATCGATTTTGCCTCCCTCTGTCTTTTTCAATACAAGATCACCTTTCATGAATCCTCTTGGCTTGACTTACTTGTTGTAATATTTGGCTACTATAGGTTTGTGGTTCGCCGCTCTAATGGTTGCCATCTCTCGAGCTTCTTCTCGGAGTGGTAGTCCGAGAGTCATTCTTTCCTCATTCTCCTCCATGTCAAAGTGTATGATTCTGTCATTGGGGAATAATGCTCGACTGGCACCACATCTTTGACACCATGCAAGCGTGAAGGGGGTTTCACCTATTGCTCGTTTGATTGTTGTTCAATTGGCCTAGAATACTATTGGTAGCTGCTCCGCCCATCTGCCTCGTATGCCATACACTCACTTTTCCATATCCTTAACAACGCTCTTGTTAGCAACGTCCACTTGTCTATTGTAGTGCGAGTGGGCAACAAACGCAAACTTTAGTCTAATTCCTAAGTCATCGCACCAGCTGACAAGCTTGGGTGTGTTACAATACGGCCCTCTGTCAATTACAATCTTATGGGGTGGGGCCCAAAGTGGCAGAACATCATATAGGAACTTCTATACTGCTTGTGTTGTGGTCTTCACGAGGGGGAATGCCTCGATCTACTTTGTGAAAAAATAAACGACTACAATGATGAACTCGAGCTGACTTGGTGCCTTGGGAGTGAAAGGACCTAAATAAGTCCAATCTCCACATCGCGAAAGGGAAGGGCCTAGTCGTAATCTGCATCTCGACACTGGGTTGGTGTATTGATGGTGTACGCCTGACAAGCTTTGCACTATCTGGAAAGCAACATAGCATCTTCTCGCATGGATAGCTAGAAATGGTCATTTCTTAGTTCTTTGTACAGAAGAAATATCCACCTTGTGTAAGTGTCTCATAACCATGTATGGAGTTCTATAAGCATTCTTTGTCCCTCATCACGAGATAGACAGTGCAATTCTCGGGTCATTACACCCCTTTTATATAGTTCCCCTTGACATGTAAAGAATCGGTCTTCTTGGACCTGCATCCTTCTACATTTGTGAGGGTCTTAAAGGATGTCCTCTTGCTTAAGGTATTTTAGGATTGGAGCCGCCAATCATCAACTAGGGTCGCCATGATCATCATTTCTAGTTGTTTGCATATTGCCATGTCCTTGATAGTTTAGACCCAGATGGGATGCGATGATTTCTCTTATTTGGTGCTCATCAATTGAGCTCGCGATGCCATTTTTGCAAGAACACCGTCATGTTCATTTCATCTCTGGGTACAACGGAGATAAAAAAATGCTTAAACATGGTTCTGAGGGTGAGTACTCGAGCGAGGTATTTTGGAGGTTCCCTTGTCTTGTACACCCCTTGAACTTTTTGGACCATGACTTCCGAGTTGCAAAAGCATTCTATCTCTTCAATTGAGCTTGCGAGAGCTACTCGAACCCAATAATCAGTGCTTCCTATTCTGCTTCGTTGTTTTGTGGCTGCAATATTTGCTTTGAGTGCATGCTCATGTACATCTCCTTCGGGGAAGATCAACACTACCCCTCCCCACAGCCGCCTGCATTCACGGCCCCATCCGCATGTAGCCTCCATGGTTGGTTTATGCACATCGTTCCTGAGTCTCGTAAACTTGTTTCGACAATGAAGTCAGCGAGGGCATGTTCTTTAATTGATGGCCCCGGCCGGTATTCAATATCAAATTTCAAGAGCTCGATCACCCATTTTTGTCATCCTTTCTAAAAGAGTTGTTGATGTAGTAATCATTGGAGCAGTAGGTCAGAAAACACTTAGATCGTGTACGCGTGGAAGTATGGCCTTAGTCGTCTCGCGAGCACGATGAGGATGTAGACTATCTTCTCAATAGGAGAGTATTGATTTTTGGTCAGGAGTAAGGCCTTACTGAAAAAATACACTGATTCTGCTACTCTGGAACCAATACAACACTGATGGCTCGCGAAACAAATGCTAGGTACAATTGCAACTCCTCTCCTGGGAGAGGTGACGAGAGGACTGGTAGCCTTGTCAAGTTCTCCTTCAGACTTGTGAAATGCTTTTTCACACTCGTCTGCGCATTGGAATTCTTTTGGCTTCTTCAAGATTTTAAAAAATGCAAGTTGTGATAGGCCAGTTTAGCACATAATCTTCCCAAGAATTTTTATGACCCCATGAACCGTTGTACCTCGTTTGTTGTTCTTGGTGCCCTCATGTCGACAACAACTTGGACTTTCGATGGGTTGACCTCAATTCCTCTCGAGCTGATTTGGAACCCGAGAAACTTTCCCTCGATGACCCCCAAAATACACTTTTCTGGATTCAAGCTCATGACATACCTTCGCAGGTTACTAAATGCCTCATGAAGGTCTTCTAGGTGATCCTCTTGTGGTCTGCTTTTTACGACTATAGCGTCAACATAGGCCTTGATTGTCTTGTCGATTTTCCCCTTGAATACTTTATCCAGTAATCTCTTGAATGTGTCCTCTGCATTCTTCAATCCGAATGGAATAACTCTGTAGCAAAAAGTGTCTTTGTCAGTTATAAAGTGTAGGGTTAGGGAAGAGGCTTAATCTAAGGAACTGAGCAGTCAGTTCTTAAGAGAGGAATATAAGCTACTTCGATTTAAACATACAAATTCTAAAAAACGCGATACTTATTATTATTGATTGGTCACCAGATTTACAGCTTAAGACAAATACATAGTTCTAGACTCGACATACGACTCTCTCTCTTAAGCTTGTACAATCTCTCTCTCACTAAATGTCTAATCGATGAACACTAAACCTATTCTTCAATATTTAAGTAATGAAACATTAGAAAGGCTAAAATGACTATTTTCCTAAACAAAATTATCAAAATATTTGAGCTTATCCTAATCTAACAATACAAAGTATCTGAATCATAATATCTATAGAGAATCACAACCATTTCCTAAATAGATCTTTCTTTCCAAACATAGGAATTGGTAGAAGATCTTTCCTTATTTGTGCACTCGATGCCCTTCAACGGTATAGTTTGATTCTCGTTGCGCTAGTGATAAACTCTATTTCTACGTGTCCTTCTATTATGAGTGTCAGACCCCTTCGGCACTTCCAGCACATTCCTTGCTCCTTGATTCCTTTGGCTTAGTCCAAGCTTTTTCAGCTGCTTCGCCTTTAGCATGATTACAACGAAAGCTCTATTACAATCCTGCAATATCTCAATCAAGGTAGATGGAAATAAGTGTTTGTTATCATTAAAACTGATGAGACTAGGGATAGTAACTGAGTTACTAGTTCCTATAACTCAACAATTTCCCCCTTTTAATGATGACAAACAAAGAATCCTACAATATAATGATTAAGCTATATCAAAGGGACTAAGTATAAAATAGTGATTAATTACCCGATAAGTTCTCCTTTAAAAAACTCTCAGTTCAGTTCCTCTCAATATAACAATCTGATATGCTTGATTAATTTCCCCTTTTGACATCATTGAAAAAAAACATGCTAAATATTAAACAAGGGAATGAAGAAGCAGCTACTAAACCTGTCTCTTTAGAGGAATGATAAGTGATACTCCAAGAAAATTTCAAGTATAGAACTCAGAGAAAGCGCATAGCAAGAATCAGATATCACCAAAGCATGCTTATATTATAATTAATGTAAACAGACAACACACATAAAAATAGATAAAAATAAGGCAAAAATCCTAAGGTTTCTAAGGGGATGTGGCTAGGGAACTAAATCAAGGGGCTTTCTCTTCCATTTCATCCTCTTCCTCATGTTCAGTGTAGTCCTCTGGAAGGGGTCTAGGGACCAAAATACGGAGGTCACCCAGGTTGTTCTCCACCATTGTAAAAAATCTCTTAAGCTGCTCAGAGATTTGCTGCAGCATCTGAAGCACCTTTACGTTGTCAGCGGTTTGTTGATTGAGAGCCTGGGTGAGGTCGCTAGCCTGAGGTAATTGCGAGAAGTCCTCATTCTTCCCTTTTTTCTTAGGGCCTGGAGGTGGCTCGTCCATGCTTGAATATTTCTGAAGTCACCGAAGACCCGTCACAGTGAATATGGTTTGCAGGGGTTTCCTTGATAGGTCGGTATATCACCAGATGGATCATTGTGAGCTTGACAAGGTGGGGATATGGAAGGGATTGGGTTTTGTGTTTCCGGGCTCTCAACATGTGAAGCAGAATTATTGTAGGATTGTCGATCATCTCACCTTCCATAACCTGCTTCATCAAACACGCATCGACAATATTTACAGTATCATGCTTTTCTTGGCACGGAATGACGTTGTGGATGAGGATGTAATGGAGGACCTTTTCTAGGAAGTTGAGGAGGTGGGTTTTGAGGTCTGATATGTTGCGCTTCCCGAACAGCAACTAAAGTGTATCACCCTTACCCGAAGGCAAATTCTTCTTAGGCAGGGTGGAATAGGTTTTTCCGTTAGAGAACCCAAGGACCTTTGCCACTAGCTTGGCGTTGATGGTTAAGGACTCGTCTCCCCAGGGCAGGAGGGCTACAAAGTAGGTCTGTCCAAGAGAAGGGGTCATAGAGTTGAGGTTGGAGTAGAACTTCCGGACCTCATCTGTGTTGACGAAAAATGGCTCTGTCTCTAGCTCAAGCCAGCGAGTGCGCTCGAGTATCGCTACAGTTGAAGAAACGTCATTTTCCTTTGAAACAAGGGTCTCCAAAAACCCAATGCCAAGTATGATTAGCTCGATAATCGAGTGTGTTTGGAAGTTTCCGGTGGCCGGCGGCAGCGAAAGCTCCATTGTGAGAAGAGCTTAGAGGAGGGAGATCCACCAGTGGGGGCATCTCCACGATGGTCTTTGTAAAGGGCGGAGAGAGGCTGGAAGTGCCCTTGGCCTTTTTGGCATAGAGAGAGGGATTTTGAAGGGCCTTCAGCAAGAGTACTTTTGCGTGATTGGTGAGGTGTGCTGACCTTGTCGCCGATGAAGAGTGAGGTCTTTGGCGACTTACGTTCCTCACTGACTGCTGGGTCAGTACAGGTGGTAGATTCCTTGATCTCGGCAGTAGTGAGGTCGACCACCTTCCTCTTTAGTGGCTCACCAGACTCGAAGTGTGACTAATGAATGGTCAGGGACAAGGTTTTCTCTGAGCTGGTAGGCGGGCTAGGATTCTTGGAGGAGGTGGAGGATAAGGGCTTTAGTGGTAGTGGTGGCGATAGAAGGAGTGGTGGATTCAGGATCTGCCGAGGTAATAGAGGTGGTAACAGTCTTCTCCTAAGGAGGAGTCGATGTAAGCTTGGGCTTCTTGCGTGCGCCTCTTGAAGGCAAGGAATTCTTCGTACTTGGAGGTGTTAATTGTGTGGGAAAATTGGTTACTTCGGGAAGAGCTAGCCATTTTTGCGTGATTTGTGTTTGATTTGTTTGAGATTTGAGTAAGAAGGGGAGTAAAGGCAGTAGAAAGCTTGAAGGCAATAGAGAATTTCGAGTAGTTGAGAGTTGAGCGTGATAGAGACAGGTGAGGTAGTCGGTGTTAAGGAACGGAACTATATACTCAAGCATCTTCAAAGGTTTGAAATCCAACAATCACAAAGCAAATGAGGGCAAAAATCTCTTGGGATCCCAGCTGAAGGAAACGGCTCTATTTGGGAACTGGGGAAAGTAGCCTTATAGGTCGGTGCATTAGCTGTGTTCATAACTAGCACATAGAGAGGTCGGCTCCTATAATAGACGGTCGGTCCCCATAAAACAGACAGTCGATTCTCATTGATTATGACGATACTTTCTCACAGCGGTATAGGTATAGCGCTTCAACTCAGTTTCCAACGACCGCGATAGTAACAGGGGGGCATATGCAACATTTAAACAGTGGAAGTACAAAGGCACTCAAGTAACAAGTAATATGCATATGCAATTAAAGAAGGGAAGACATTTGTCATCTAAGTGAAAATTCCCAGGTATGGACTAATGGTCCTAGGAAACGGAACACATAGATCAGGCTAAGGGACTAGCTTATAAGAACGAGTCATATCTAAGGGGTTGTTTGACATGGTTAAGAAGCAATCATCGTGCTTATTTTTTTCATGGATTGAAAGAGAGGAACATGCAAAGGTACACAAATCATCAAGCAATAGTGCAGTTCATGAGAGTAATTAACAAGACCCTTTCTAAAAGCATCACAAAGAGAACGTGTGAGACAAATACCCCTAGAGGCATTGGCTTTACAGGTAAGAAACTAAATCCTAAGTTCCCAAGCTTAAAAGTAGCAGATAATTCGTAGTCAATAGAGAGGGAACTTATAAATAAGGGGTTCTTTAATTGAAGGGGGTCATTTACAAGAGAAGCCTCTGGTTGATAAATGGTTCCTTGTTCAGGTTCTTGTTGAAAATATCAACTATTTTATCCTCAGTCTGGCAGTGAGTGAGCTCAATGTTTTTCTTCTCCACATGATCTGAGAGAAAGTGATGACGAATGTCAATGTGCTTTGTCTGCGAATGATGCACATGGTTTCTTGGAAATGTTGATTGCGCTGGTTCTTGTCACAAGTTATCTCAAAGGAACCCATTGTGATTCCAAAATCCAAGAGTTGTTGCTTAAGACATATTAGCACAATGCAACGGCTATATATTCAGCTTCAGTGGTTGAAAGGGTGATTTAGTTTTTCTTTGTGGAGCCTAAGCTACAAGGAAGTGCCCTAAGAACTGAGCCATTCACGAGGTGCTCTTTCGGTCAACCAAATAACTTTTTTAGTTCCCTTCAAGTAGCAAAATACCTCGCTTGATGTTGGGTACATGTGACTCTCTTGGATCGGACTGAAATCTGGCACAAAGTCTTACAGCAAAGACAATATCTAGTCTGGAGGCAGTCAAATACATAAGGGAACCCATCATGCCTATGTAGGTCATATCGTTGATCGTAGGTGCATTTTGATCATCGTTTAGCTTAGTCACTATTTGAGACGGGAGCATGCAGCGGCTTACTAGTGTCCATGGCATACTTCTCTAGGATCTTCCTTAGGTATTTCTGTTGATCAATTTTAATGCCTTCATCATTTTGCACAACTTGCAGGCCTAGAAAGAAGTTTAGTTCCCCTATCATACTCATGCTGAACTTGCTGCTTATGACGTTCTTGAATTTATCCACCGGCGACATTTTAGTGGCACCAAAAATGATGTCATCCACATATACCTGAACTACTAGGATGTTGTTACGTTGTTCTTGAATGAAGAGCGTCTTGTTTAGTGTCCCTCTTTGATAGTTGTTGGCTAGAAGGTAGACAGAGAGACAATCATACCAAGCTCTCGGTCTTGCTTCTTTCCATACAAAGCTTTATCAAGGAAGTAAATGTGATCTAGTTCTTGAGAATCTTCAAAGCCAAGGGGGTTGTTTGACGTATACTTCCTCATTCAGATTACCATTGAGAAATGCAGTCTTGACATCCATTTGAAACATCTTAAACCCCTTGTGATAAGCAAAAGCAATCAATAATCGAATGGCCTCAAGAAGAGCGACTAGAGAATAGGTTTCATCGTAATAAATCCCTTCTGGATGTTATCAACCTTGAGTGACTAATACTGCTTTGTTCCTTACTACATCACCTAAATCATCTAGCTTATTTCGGAATACCCAATGAGTTCCAATGATGGTTTGATGAGAGGGCTTGGGAACTAGACCTTGTTTCGATCAAATTCATGAAGCTCTTCTTGCATTACTACTACATAATCAGGATCAATGATGGCCTCTTTGATATAATTAGATTCTATGAGAGAAAAGAAGGCACTAAAAACACATAGATTGGTAGAGGAGCGGGTTCGTACACCAGAGTCAATGGGGACAGAATATTCGTAAGAGGATGAGCGCTTCTTTGTTGAAAGGCACGGTTGGAGGAGCAGTTTCAGGTAAAGGAATTTATGTAAGGGAATTGTCACTCCCTTCTTGTTCATCAGTCTCACTATAAGTTTCAGGGGGCATGGGAACTGAGGGTGTGAAAGCATGATCGAGAGGGTTTAGACCAGAGAGGCTCGGTTCCGTTGCCATTTCTTGAGCAACTACTTCAGGAAATGGATCATGAGAGAGGGCATTTGTGGAGGATGAAGACTTTTCATCAAACACAACATGTATACTTTTTTTCAAATTTCTTGTCCTCTGATTGAACACCTTATATGGCTTGCTCGAAGGGACATAACCAAGGAAGATATATTCATCACTTCTTGCATTATATTTTCTCAGGTTGTCTTTCCCCATTGTTACGCACAAAGCCCTTACAGCCAAAAACTCTAAGGTGTGATATGCTTGGAGGGTGACCTCTAATTAGTTCATAAGGGGTCATTTCTAGGATGTGTCTAAGCAAAGCCTTGTTGATGATGTATCAAGCGGAATTAACTTCTTCATCCCAGAAGGTAGACACAAGCCACTTGAGATTAGCATAATTCTGGCCATTTTCTCTAATGTTCGATTCTTCCTTTCTAAAACTCTGTTCTTTTGAGGAGTTCTAGGTGCTGAGAAATTATGACTTATACCTCGTTCTCTGCAGTAGCTTAGTATATCTCTATTTTCAAACTCAGTTCCATGGTCTAATCGTATACCTCGAACAGGTAGAGACAAAGAATTTCAAGCAGGGGAACTAGCTAAGAGAAGCGAGAGAAAAACTTATCTTTTGAACACAGAAATAAAGTCCAGGTGAAACATGAGTAGTCTTCAACGATCACAAACATGTAGCGAGCTCCACCAGGGTTTGGACTCGCATT
>NW_027368538.1:0-49032 GCF_046119375.1 Phyllobates terribilis | reverse complement strand
TACTTTCTCCGCTTAGTGTTAAGCGCGACTGTGACCAGTCAAGCGCATCTCTAAGTGACTTAAGCGCATCCTTACAAATATGGCAATGACCTGGAAGGCTTAAAAACACTAAGAGATTAAACATATTAGTTTGTTATCATCAAAACAAAGAGAAATAGATTAAGCTTTAACACGACAAATAAAGCTCAACTAACAAATGGTGAAGGCCCTATCCCGACCCGGAGACTTCTACGAGGACTTTGATGCAAGTCATGATCGGGCGCCTTGAGATCACTACTAGAGCAATCGAGGAGAATACGATGATGGTCATTGACGACTCGCAAACCACCAAAAGGTTCATGAATGAGCAAGTCAAGCGTATGATGGAGGCGATGGACAAGTGGGAAGAGAGACGCGCCACAAACATCAACGCCACACCCGCAAGTACCGAAGAGAGCTCGAATGAGGAGTACATGGAAAATGAAGACACCGAGGTCGATATCCCAGCCGATACCTACAACAGCGAAGAAGCAGAAACCCCCAACCAGTTGTGAAGAAGGCGCGTGAAACCACCACAGAAGCCTTGCGCGCTCGCGCCTACACCGAGAGCACTCGCGCCCCTGTTTTCAGGGACAGGCGCGACCACGCATACTAATGGAGCAACTACGGCCCACTTATTGAGGACAGGCGCGCCCGCGCCCCACTCGTACGATCGTGCTTTGACTAGGATTTTTCTGGAAACGGGCGCGCGACCTCTCCCTCCTATGCGCGACTGCGCCCCACTGTCTACGTTGCACCGTTACACCCTTCCGCGGCCGCTTCGCTTTGCTGGAACAATCCAGGACCGCAGCTAAGTGAGGGAGGAAGTAGGTTTGAGCCGAGGAGTGCTGAGCAGAGGTCGTACGTAGGAACGGTTAGAAGGGGAGGACTTTGGCTAGACCAAGAAGCTCGAAGGAGGTTAGGATGTAAGCCGTACAAGAAGAAGGGAGAGTTAATAGATAAGGAGGGCCACAAGGAGCCTAGACGGGAATAAGAAGGAAATCAGTCGAGCCAACGATGTTTAACAAAGACGCTGACCGGGAGGCAACCCATTTATGAGGTATTTTTTCTAATTTCACTCTTCTTTTTACCTTTGTCTTTATCTCACAATGGGGACATTCCGTATTTTAAGTGTGGGGGTAGTTAAGTATCTCGTCTATCTAATTAGGTTGAATTTTAAGCATTTTTAAATTTCATAGAGTCGGATATCATGAACTCTCCCTCCTTGATTTCTTTGTAGACTTCTACTATGGTGTTTTGATTTTGAGTCTTTCTACTATGTCGTTCATGTTAATAATGCAACTAGATACGATGATGATATGATTTATCGACTTTAGGACTTTGACTCGAGCACGTAGTTTATGCTTAGAATGCACTATGTCCAAAATCAAGTTTGCACGATTACCCTCTTTTTTCTAATTTTTACCATATTGATTTGAGAGTTTTGTTCCCATCCTTCTTCATTACAATGGAAAATTAAAAATTATAAATAAATAAATGAGGTAGTGAGATCTAAGTAAAAGAAAGTCAAAAGAGCACGTGATGTCCAAGGTGCGAAATAGAACCAAGGGACTGCCAAAATTAAAAACACAATCTTCTTGAGCGCAGTAGCACCAGCTGGCCAATTCTTCTTGTATAGCCGGACAAAACCACTGGACTGCTCTGTCAACCCGATAGCTTTTGCAAGATCTTTAACCCGAAAGCATTCTTTAGCATTACCTTTCCAAGTGAAGTTCACCGAGCCATATTCAGGATAGGCGCTGAGTACTCCAGAGTAGCATAAAATTGGTAGACCATTGCGTTGTTGCAGCGCGCTGAATCTGTCTCGAGCGTATCCCATCCTTGAAATCTCAACTACATGGCAAAGCGAGCAACATTGGAGGAGTCTTGAAGGCCGGTGAGCAAGTCAGGAGTCACTATCTCCGGAAACAAGAAGGAGCGCTTCTGCACACCCTAAGGAATGGGAGGAAAGTGAGTCAAGCCTATTACCTTGGTGCGCTTGGATCTTGTTGAAGCGCCAACTGGTTTCTGCTCAGGAGGAGGGGACTCGTGCTCGGAACCATCTGAGGATTCAACATCCTCTGAAACAGGTGGTGGAGGAGCAACGGCCTTGCGCTTTTTACCCTTTCTGCGAAGCGCATCACTCAGCCTATCAGGCTTCTGAGACTGGAGAGGAAGAGGAGACTGAGCGCCAGTTCTGGGAAGGAGCTGGAACTCTTCATCTGCGTCAGAGTCAGAGGGGATACTCGCCAAGAGCTCCTTAGGAGACTGGAGGGATTGCGCTGGAGGCCTGATTTTAGAGCCAGGGCGAGAAGGAGTATCTATACTGAGAATCCCTTTACCTTTAGCTGGTGTCGTGTGAGAAGTCTCAGCCTGAAGTCTTCCAAGCTCTTTAACTGGATCATATCCAGCGAGCTCTAGATCTGAAGCAAGCAAATCCATGTCTACAGGAGGATCATGTGAGAACAAGGGTTTTAATGGGTTGTCTGAGTAAGGAGATGGGTCATCGGTGCCGGTCAGATCAATGTGAGGAGATGGGGCTTTATGAGCTGGGGACGTGGTAGGTGGTGGTGGTGAGGCCGCTTTAGTGGAGGGGGATGTTACCTCATGAGATACTGGGGTATGGTGTGAGGCAGGCTGTGTTGAGGATGAAGCTTGGACAATGGATTGGATCTTTTCAAGTGTTTCAGGGTCAAGGTCAGGAAGGGCGCTTAGAACTTTGTCCATGGTGGCGAGTGTAAGGAAAAAATGGAGAAAGAGGGTAGGAGAAGAGAGTAAAGGTAGGAGATAAGAGAAGGTAAGGTAGGATAGGAAGAAGAATACCTCATATATATATCTCATTCAACAACTCCGGAGCCGCTTCAAGGACCAATCAATTAAAAGAGTCGTTGCACCATCAACTGTCCAATAAAATTGCCTGAATCCGCGCTAGGCCTGCGCATAGCCTCCAACGGATAGAAATACGACCGTTACACTATATGCGCTGTAAAGCGCGATGCACTGTAATACTGATATGCGCTGGACACTGAAGCGCATGCTGAATCACCTCTGAATGCTAAAACCGAAGAAGCATAACACTGATTGAGCTGAGTAGATGTAAGAGTGTGATGTCCAGTTCAATTCTCAAACGACAATGTAAAGAAATTTATGAATAGGAAGATGCACATTTCATATAAGGGACATTAGAGCATTCAATCACTCAAGTTGATGTGGAAGTATGTGCATATACATATAGCATGGTAATTTAGGCTTTATGTCACCAAATGAATACTTCTCTAATGTAGAGCTTAATAAAGGACGAGAGAAGTGTTACATCTAGTCAGGCTAAGGACACCTATGCAATGGATCCATTTCTTAGGCATGTAATATGGGTAGAAGACGATCACCATTGTCACGTTTTTGGCAAAGAAGAGCATGCATGGACTAGGATTATATCAAATCGAGCCAAACAAGTCAGAAAAGTTCAATACTAATTCATTTCAATGATCAACTAAAAGCATGAAAGACTCAAAGCTATCAAGCGCAAGCGACCATAGTTCGTACCTTGATACTAAGCTCGCTAGTTCTAGTCAAATAGAGGAATACTTACAGTTCCATTGCCTCGAAGCTAATGGAGTCGAATAAGGCCAAGATGAACCCTGAGGTTTAAGAATACCTGACGATTAAGCGCCTTAGTGAAGATATCTGCCAATTGCCCTTCTGAAGATACGTGAATAAGCTCAATATGCTTGCGCTCCACATGGTCTCGTAGAAAGTGATGTCTTACGTCAATGTGCTTTGTTCTTGTATGATGGACAGGATTCTTCGAAACACATATAGCGCTAGTATTATCACAAAATATAGATATAGTGTAAAGAGTAATACCATAGTCAACGAGCTGTTGCTTTATCCACAACACTTGAGCGCAACATTGCGCTGCAGCTATGTATTCAGCCTCAGTCATTGAAAGCGATGTACAATTTTGTTTCTTGGATCCCCAGGAGACTAAGCAAGGGCCAAGGAACTGTGCCATACCACTAGTGCTCTTTCTATCAGCCAATTAACCTGCATAATCTGCATCGGTATAGCTAACAAGAGAAAGACCGCCCCCTTTGGAGTACCAAAGGCAAAGATCGTCAGACCCTTTTAAATACCTGAAGATGCGCTTTACATGAGAAAGGTGAGAAGCACGAGGGTCTGACAGTGATCGAGCGCATACACTAACGGCAAAAACAATATCAGGACGTGAAGCAGTTAAATACATTAGAGAACCTATCATACCTCGATACATGGTTTCATCTACCTTCTCAGCCATTAGATCTTTGTCTAGTTTTGTAGTAGTTGAGAGGGGAGTAGGACAAGGTTTAGAGTTCTCCATTTGATACTTCTTAAGCAACTCTTTGATGTATTTCTGTTGGTGAATCTCAATGCCTTCATCCATTTGGTTTACTTGAAGCCCTAGAAAATACTTGAGCTCACCAATCATGCTCATACTGAACTTGAGGCTCATGGTGTTCTTAAAGTTTTCTACAAGCTGCAAGTTAGTAGAACCAAATATAATATCATCAACATAAATTTGATTAATGAGAATATCACCTTTCACTTCCCTTGTGAAGAGGGTTTTGTCCACCAAACCTCTCTTGTAGTCATTTGCCAACAAGTACTTAGATAGACAGTCATACCAAGCGCGAGGGGCTTGCTTTAGTCCATATAGTGCTTTGTCAAGAAAGTACACGTGGTCTGGATAAGCTGGATCTTCAAATCCTAGTGGTTGCTTGACATAGACCTCCTCATTAAGCTTACCATTGAGGAAGGCTGTCTTCACATCCATTTGAAATAGCTTGAATCCTTTGTGCGTTGCATAAGCTATCAACAGTCGAATTGCCTCTAGACGAGCTACTAGTGCGTACGTTTCATCGTAGTCAATGCCCTCTTATTGATTGTAACCTTGTGCAACAAGACGCGCTTTTTTGTTTCGTACCACCACTCCACTATCATCCAGCTTGTTTCTGTATACCCAGCGCGTACCAATAATGCTTCTATCACCTGGCCGGGGTACTAGACGCCAAACTTGGTTGCGCTTGAACTCCTCTAACTCTTCTTGCATGGCTATTATCCAATCTGGATCTTGAAGCGCAACTTGTATGGACTTGGGTTCCTGTAAAGAAACAAAAGCACTACAAGCAAGCATGTTACGAACGTTAGAACGAGTCTGGGTACCTTTTTCATACTGAGATATGATCGCAGAAACTGGATGAGAGTGCATCTGTTGATAATCGCGCACGGTGACCTCTGTATTGTCTGGTAGCTTCATCGTTGTGGTTTTGGACAAGCTTTCACTACCACCAGAAAGGCCACTAGGTCCCGCTTGAGGACTTCCAGGTTGCGCTTCACCATTGCTAGGTCCCGCTTGAGAGCTAGAAGGGGTAGAAGAAGTAACAGAGGGAGTTACCTGTCCTGGAGAAAGAGGTGAAGGAGGAGCAAGAGCGTCAATGGATGGGCCACTTTCATGATCTTCATTCTGAGTGTTGTCCTCTGGAGTTGCTTCTTCACTGGGAATGTAGGCTTCTGTGGCCAAGGGCTGAGAAGCGCATCTTCCACCATCATCATCATCACTTTCCATACCTGAAGAAGGGATAGAAGGTTGCGCTTGAGGACTGGGAAGAGAAGCTGGAAGTAGATCATGACTGGAGAATGGATCACCGTTGATATCTGGAACACTTTCAAGCTCTCCTTCATTGAATTTCACATGGATGCTATCTTCTTCCCTTTGAGTTCTCAGGTTGAGTACTCTATATCCTTGACTAGTAGGTGCATATCCAAGGAAGATAGCCTCGTCATTCCTAGCATCAAATTTACCCAAGAGATCTCTCCCATTGTTATGGACGTAGCACTTGCAACCAAACACCCTTAGGTGAGAGATATTCGGTGTACGCCCTTTAAGTAGTTCATAGGGAGTTTTCTCAAGAATAGGCCTTAAGAAGGCACGGTTAGTTATATAACATGCAGTGTTCACAGATTGAGCCCAATAGTGTGAAGCGACACCACTAGAGAGTAGCATTGTTCGTGCCATCTCTTGGAGTGTCCTATTCTTGCGCTCAACCACACCATTTTGCTCAGGGGTTCTAGGAGTAGAGAAATTATGATCTATACCCCTATCCTCACAAAATGATAGGAACTCACCATTCTTGAATTCAGTTCCATTTTCAGAATGAATTGAACAAATGGGGAGCCCTAGCTTCTTTTCCAGTAAAAGCGCAAGAGCTTGAAACTTTGCAAAGGTTTCGCTCTTGTGTTTCAAGAAAAGAGTCCAGGTATAGCGAGAATAATCATCAACTATTACAAAAATATAGCAATTACCTCCTTTACTCTGCGTTCGTAGTGGTCCACATAAGTCCATGTGGAGAAGCTCAAGGGGAGCTTTAGTCTGCACTACCTTGATAGAGGGAAAGGAGCTACTAGTCGCTTTAGCTTTTGAGCAATCTGAGCATGAAGTCATGGATTCCACCTTGATGGGAGGAAGACCACGAACAAGATCTTTGGACTGAAGCTTGTTGAGTAGATGTAGACTTGCGTGTCCCATTCTCTTGTGCCAAAGATTTGTCGTTTCAGTGAGTGTAGCTAGACAAAGGTTGCGCTTAGGAGAGAAGGAGTGGTCGAAGAGGTAAGTGTTGTCTATGCGCTTGCCCTTTAGAAGCACCTCTTGTTCAGGACTGACCACTGCACACTCAGTTGTACTAAACCATACCTTATTACCTCCTTGGTCGCATAGTTGTGCTACACTCAGTAGATTGAACCGAAGGTTCTCTACTAAGTTTACATCTCCTATCTGAATAGCTTTGTTGAGATGCGCTTGTCCTTTAGCAATGATCTTCCCTTGATTTTTGTCACCGAAGGAGACGCTGCCTCCTTCCTTAGCTTGGAATGAAAGTAGTAACTGTGGATCACCCGTCATATGGCACGAGCAACCGTTGTCGATATACCACCTACATTTCATCCCAACCTGCAAAAGTAGAGATCAAGCTTTGATCTCCCATCGAAGCTTGCGCTTCGTTGGAATATTAGACATAGCTATTTCTGAGCTAGTCTTTTGGACTGGCTCATAATAGCTAGGATCGTTCAGATCAAACACAATGTGAGGTCGCGCTGGACGAAGCGCACCTCTGTGTCCAGAAGCGCAACCGTGCTCAACAGAGGACTGTTGAATACGTGTACGCTTGCCCTTGTTTTTAGCCATTGGCTTATAGGGCTTACTCTTAAGGACCTTCAAGTCCTTGCACTCACGCTTGTCATGTCCATTTTGACCACAAAAGGTACAGTAATGGTTACCTCTTACATAACCATACTTGCCTTTTCCCAGTCTAAATGGTTCTTTCTTTTGCAAGACGGGAGGCTGAGTTGGGGTATGCGCTTGTTTCTTATAAAAATGATGCGCTTTTTCCCCACGAAACCATTCTTTGGTTTCTGAAGGTTGTTCCTCAAGTACCTTAATCCTGCTCTTCAAATGAGAGTTTTCACTCTTGTAAGCAGTTAGGTCTGGTTCAAGTGATTTGATCTTAGAGGATAATTCACTTGCTTGAGGAGGAATGGAGGAAGAGGAAGATTCCTGGGGGTCATAACCCAATCCAGGTCTAGCTTTAACAAAGCCTGTTTGAGGGACAGACTTTGTTTCTACTAACTTAGTAAGAACATCAAGCTTTGATATGATCTGATCAAGCTTAACATCTTTAGTTGAGACAGAGTTACTTTCCAACCCTTTACCATGACAAAGTTCACAAGATTTAGAGAGGAGTGTGGTTTTGTCATGTAAATGTTTGGAAAGCTCAACCAGTTCTTCCTTAGCATTATCAAGTTCAACAAGCCGTGCTCTAGCATCAGTTGCTAGAGACTTATGTTGAACCATAAGCTCTTTTAGAAGGAGGATAAGATTGGGCTTAGGACTAATGTCAAGGTTCAGATCATTTACCTCAATCTCAGAGCCAGAGTCTGAGTCAGATGCGGTGCCAGCCATTAAGCACAAGTCAGGTTGCGCTCCATCTTCCGAATCGTCATCAGATTCTCCCCAAAGCGTGACGAACGCTTGTTTGGGGGGCTGTTTTGAGCTTGATCCTGGATTCACTTTTGGATGAGGACACTCTTTTGCAAGGTGACCTTTCTCATTGCAGTTGAAACAAGTGAAATCCCTGAGGTCGCGCTGCTTATAAGTAGAGTCGCGCTTTAGACCGCCTTGTTTCTTGAAAAACTTTTTCACGAGCTTGGTCATCATAGCAACGTCCCTATCATCGTCGTCTTCCCCTTCATCATCATTTTCAAGCTTTTGGAGAACACGAGATAACTTGAGCGCCATTCCTTTGTTCTCTCGTTCTGAGTGCTTTTCCTCGTTGTTCTTGATTTCCTGCACTTTGAATTTCCCTGCAAGAACAGAGATAGGCAAGTCTCGAGTTTCCTTGGACTGAAGAAGAATTTGCTTGAGGGTTATATACTTTGAGTTCACTCCATGAATGAACGCCATAGAATACTCCCAAGCTTTCTTCTCCATTCCAGCAGAAAGCATCTTGTCATACAGGATTTGACACCGAGAATGATAATCAGAAACGAGCTCATTTTCCCCCATTCGAATGGAGCAAAATTCGCGATTAAGCTCAAAGATACGGTTGTCCTTCATATCATCACTACCTGAGTGCATGTTTATAATTGCTTTCCATATGGCTTGGGCAGTGGGGAGGGACATTACCTTGTCTATATCTTTCCCTGAAAGAGCATTAAGAATGAGTTGTCGCGCTTTAGCATTCTTCTCCATAAGTTGGTACTCTTTTGCTTCCCATTTTGAGTCATCCGTTTCGGAGATCTTCTCATCACCCTTTTCAATAATCTTCCAGCACTGGTAGTCCGTCTGCTGGATGTAATTCTTCGTCATTGTGAGCCACCATTTGAGTTCGCCTTCAACAAGGACATGGGGCTTGGCGAGAGAAATACCGAGGTTGAAACTAGCCATTGTTCTAGACTTGAGAATCCTTTTGAACCTGTAAAAGGATTAGTGCAAATAGCTAACCTGTAGCTCTGATACCAATTGTAGAAAACACGTGTTTGATCAGCTATTGTTCGCTGTCACTAAGGTTCATTAAGCCTTAGTTGCGCTTAACAAGGATTCAATTGCGCTTTGAATGCTTGGCTTGCGCCTTAACCTATGACGAACTATTAGTAATGAATTTACTAAAGTCCTTAAGTGCGGAAGAGGTTAGACAGACAATAAAGCGCGCTTTAAGTTGTTAAAGCGCACCTATATTTGCACACACAAGAATTTCCAAATGGTGAGAACCCTAAGTCACTAGCTGACTCGGGATAAAACTCACCACTACACATGTATTGATTAAGAAAGGATTACAATCTCTCTCTTCAACACTTGAAGCTCACTCGTAAGAACTCTCTTTACAATACTCTGAGTTCAGCTCTGAAGAACAAGAAGGCACTCTCAACACTTTCTGATTACAAACGAAATATCTTTTAAGCTCTCTCTAGCTTCCTATATTCTCTCGGTTTCCAATTCCTAGAGTGAATGTAATAATACTCTATTTATACACAATCCTTAAGCTAAACCTATAACTCAATTGTGTAACAAACAAAGACTAAGCACAATGCCACCTCATCAATCCGTGTGCCTTGATCACTTCACCAGAATTAATCAACGGCTTGGAGTGAATTGGTTTTGTTCGTCATGTGTTGATCCACGCCACATAAGCAATCCGTGTGCTTCAAGCTCTAACAAACTCTTGCCACGCTGGCGATCCCTGGAGTGGCGTCCCAAAGAGTGTAAAGTTCTTCTCGCACCTTCCTGTGCACACAACTTGCACTCTCCCGCTTTACCAGCCTTCGTACCGTGTAGATTTGTTCTTCTGTGCTCTGGCGCACCCTAAGCTTCAGTGGAACCTCGTGGTCAACTTTCTTCAACTTCATTCAAGCGCGTCTCTACACCCTCGAAGCTCGACCACTCTTACTTCTTGGTCTTGAATGGATTTATTAAACACCGTTTGCGAAACTTACTTTCTCCGCTTGGTGTTAAGCGCGACTGTGACCAGTCAAGCGCATCTCTAAGTGACTTAAGCGCATCCTTACAAATATGGCAATGACCTGGAAGGCTTAAAAACACTAAGAGATTAAACATATTAGTTTGTTATCATCAAAACAAAGAGAAATAGATTAAGCTTTAACACGACGAATAAAGCTCAACTAACAAATGGTGAAGGCCCTATCCCGACCCGGAAACTTCTACGAGGACTTTGATGCAAGTCATGATCGGGCACCTTGAGATCACTACTAGAGCAATCGAGGAGAATACGATGATGGTCATTGACGACTCGCAAACCACCAAAAGGTTCATGAATGAGCAAGTCAAGCGTATGATGGAGGCGATGGACAAGTGGGAAGAGAGACGCACCACAAGCATCAACACCACACCCGCAAGTACCGAAGAGAGCTCGAATGAGGAGTACATGGAAAAGGAAGACACCGAGGTCAATATCCCAGCCGATACCTACACCAGCGAAGAAGCAGAAACCCCCAACCAGTTGTGAAGAAGGCGCGTGAAACCACCACAGAAGCCTTGCGCGCTCGCGCCTACACCGAGAGCACTCGCGCCCCTGTTTTCGGGGACAGGCGCGACCACGCATACTAATGGAGCGACTACGGCCCACTTATTGAGGACAGGCGCGCCCGCACCCCATACTCGTACTATCGCGCTTTGACTAGGATTTTTCTGGAAACGGGCGCGCGACCTCTCCCTCCTATGCGCGACTGCACCCCACTGTCTGCGTTGCGCCGTTACACCCTTCCGCGGCCGATTCCCTTTGCTGGGAACAATCCAGGACCGCAGCTAAGTGAGGGAGGAAGTAGGTTTGAGCTGAGGAGTGCTGAGCAGAGGTCGTACGTAGGAACGGTTAGAAGGGGAGGACTTTGGCTAGACCAAGAAGCTCGAAGGAGGTTAGGATGTAAGCCGTACAAGAAGAAGGGAGAGTTAATAGATAAGGAGGGCCACAAGGAGCCTAGACGGGAATAAGAAGGAAATCAGTCGAGCCAACGATGTTAAACAAAGACGCTGACCGGGAGGCAACCCCTTTATGAGGTATTTTTTCTAATTTCACTCTTCTTTTTACCTTTGTCTTTATCTCACAATGGGAACATTGCGTAGTTTAAGTGTGGGGGTAGGTAAGTATCTCGTCTATCTAATTAGGTTGAATTTTAAGCATTTTTAAATTTCATAGAGTCGGATATCATGAACTCTCCCTCCTTGATTCTTTGTGGACTTCTACTATGGTGTTTTGATTTTGAGTCTTTCTACTATGTCGTTCATGTTAATAATGCAACTAGATACGATGAGATATGATTGATCGACTTTAGGACTTTGACTCGAGCATGTAGTTTATGCTTAGAATGCACTAGGTCCAAAATCAAGTTTGCACGATTACCCTCTTTTCTCTAATTTTTACCATATTGATTTGAGAGTTTTGTTCCCATTCTTCTTCATTACAATGGAAAATTAAAAATTATAAATAAAGAAATGAGGTAGTGAGATCTAAGTAAAAGAAAGTCAAAAGAGCACGTGATGTCCAAGGTGCGAAATAGAACCAAGGGATCAATCCTTCAAAGGCCTATTAAGCAAAGAGTTTCATAGTAGCATGGACCATAAAATGGACAGATTCTACCTAAAAATAATAACTGGTTGAGTAGTAAATTGTCTGAGTAGGATGAAAAGGGACATTAGAAGAATACAATTGGACTTATTAGAGTTAAAACTTGGCCTATTTTGCTTTCTTTGGTGTGGGAAATCTTGCATTCTTTTCATGGATTTGAGCATGTCACTTGAGAATATGTCCTATTTTTGATCTTGCGTTATCTTCTTTCGTAGAATATTTGCTTAGAGACATTTTTGGCATAGTCTAGAGACTCTTAGTTAATGCATTTGTGTAGGATAGCATTGTTCAAGTGGGGGGGGAACAATTGATGCTAATGTTGGGTTTAAGTTAGTTTTTGAGTCTTAAGCTGTTGCTTTGTTTTTTCAAAATTTTCTAGAGTCGGTCTACGCCCATTACTTTATGATTCTAGGTACCATGAGCTAGAAGTTGATCGATGACCACTCCGACTGTACCTTCCGTACTCGCTGAGCCCGCCAAGAGTTAGCTGCAGATTACTCGAGGACGAGCAAAAGTTCAAGTGTGGGGATATGATTGGCAGCATTTCGTATATAATAAAGAGTGGAAATTAGCATCAAATACAGGCGTAAAAGACCACAAATGGAGCATATGGCCGTAATCCCGACTTTGTGAAGCAAAGTGTCTAATACGAGGATTACGTGCACAAGGGAGAAGACGTGGAAGGCGGAGAGTAAGCACGGGCCAAGAAGAGAAGCAAAAGGGGGCAAATTGCCCTGGGCTCTACCGCGTTGAAGCTCGTGCGGCCAAGCTAAGGCAATTGCACAGTGGAGCACCCGCACCTCGCCAGACTCGCCCGCGCCTAGCCAAACGCGCCCGTGCCTAGCCAGACGCGCCCACGCCCTAGTCACTGGTGGTCGCCGCGATCGCGCCGAAAGAAGCGCACCCGTGCCTTTGTTATTTCCACTTCCGCAAGAAGCCCTAATTCGTGGGCTTAAATGGGCTCCTTTACCTAGATTTTGTATAGTTTCGGGCTAGGTTTGCACATACTTTATTCTAGGTTTTCTTTTCTTATTTATAGGGAGAGCTTTGCCTCCTCCCTAATCATCACATTTTTCTACAAAATAATTAATTATCTTTTGTTAGGATGAGGAGAGAGTAATCTCCCAAGCTTTGTTCTCCGGACGAAAGCCTGCGGAGGTGTAGGATCGTGTTTTAGCAGTTATTGATCAATGTCTCTATAGTTCATGAAGCTATAGATGCACAATTATAAGTACAAGATGCGCTTTCGTACTGAGAATTGCGCTTGACCCAATTAGAACACTTAGTAATGAATTTACTAATGTCCTCTTATACGGAAACGAGTCAGACAACAATAAAGTGCAGTTTAAGCTATTAAAGCGCACTACAACTTGCACGGAAGAGTTCCAAAACAGTGAGAACCCTAAGCCACTACTTGCCTCGGGATAAAACTCACTCAACTATATTGAAAGAAAGAGATTATAGCCTTAGCTTCAACAAGAGCACATGTCAACCTTCTGCACTCTTAAGAAGCTCACTCTTGTACTCTCACTTCTTACAATACACTACGTTCTAGCTCTAAGAACAAGGCAATTCACTCTGATTACAATAAGCTTTTCTAAACTCGTCAACACTCGTCCCTCCTAAGAGTGAAAGCTACAGTTCCTATTTATACATCAAAGCTAAGATACAACACCCTTAACTTATGATGACAAATCAGAAACTAAGCTAGCTTGCCACCTCATCAATCCGTGTGCTCAACCAAGTTGTTAGAAATGATCAAACGGACGGAATTGATTTGGTTTTGTTCTCCTATTGTTGATCTTCACCACGTATGCAATCCGTGCCATTCACGAGATAACAGTCTCCCTTCCATGCTGGTAATCCTTGGAGTTGCCTCAAGAAATCCTCAAGCCCTTCTCGCACCCCATGTGCACTCAACTTTTGATTTCCCGCTCACCAACCTTTACCAAGTATTTGGGAAGCTCTATTCTACAAGTGTATGCACCCTTGCTTATGTGGACTCTCATTGATCAACAATACAACTCTGTTTTATTTCAAGCGCCCTCTTGGCTTGAGAAGCTCGATTCCTCTTGCTTCTGGACTTAATTGGAGTTGTTTAAATACCGCTGCGAAACTAGATTTCTCCGCTTGGTGTTGAGCTCGACTGGAACAATCGAAGCGCGATCTCTTAGTGATGGAAGCGCAACCCAGCAAGTCTTACAATTACCTGGATACCTTAGAAACACAAAGAAATTAGATAGATAAGTTTGTTATCATCAAAACAAAGAGAAATACGTTGACCTTTCATATTTGACTATCAAAGCTCAACTAACAATTTCTCCCTTTTTGATGATGACAAAACCTTTTACAGGTAAGCTCATATACTTTCCATAATGATCAAATGAAGACAAAAGACTTACGAATTTAATCATATATTCAGATTCGGAAATAGTTCAAAGTACCCTTACTAAGTACTTAAACAAAAGTTTCTTATTCCCCCTAAGACCAAGAAGGTCTTATACTTCCCCCTTAATCAATGAAGGGTGTACCTGTATTCTTCCCCCTTTTGACATCATCGAAAAACTCAAAAGCTTAATCATACAGTAAGAAAGATAGTAGGTTGCGCTTTTTCATCTTAGAATTCAGTTCAAGACATATTATAAAAAAGCAACTTAAGCAACTAAAGGATCACATTAGCAGGCTATCAGAGATATGAAAGACAGATTGCATACTTCATTAAAGCAAATTATCATACAGCCAAAAGCAGGTTAGAAACCCTAGGGAGCTAGTTCAAAATACAGCAAAGCATAAGAGTAAATAATAAAGACAGACAAAAGCGCTACACAAGCGCTACCACCACACACAAGCACTAAAGTCCACGATGGTCATCCGCTTCAATCATGAACTGAATAATGCGATCCATCCCGGTTTGAACCAGCTTAGCAAATTTCTCAAAGAACTCAAACATCTCCACCATACGACGTTCAACCCTTTCATGGTGTTGTTCCATGGAAGCAATAATGCCTGAAGCATCGGCAGAGCTAAAAGCGGCTGGAGGAGGGGGGCTATGGTCAGATCTGGAACTAGACGGATGCGCTCCTGCTCTCTTGTAGAGCAGAATAGCAAATATAGCATCGCTAGTGAGGGAAGTGGAGCAAGCATACTCTTGGAGAGCATTATAATACAACGAATCGGCCTTCAACATTCGGCAAATGATGTGAGGGAAGGGGAGAGGACCTGAGGTTGCAGCGCGACAGAGGACCAAGTGGCTCATCATAATCTGAGTTGTATTGACCACTTGATTCGAGAGAATAGCTGCCATAATACAACAGTAGGCAATGGTGACCTTCTCTCTGTCATAATCCCTGGGAGTGATGTTGGTGATGATGAAATGATGCAACAATCGACGACTAGGCTTGAGCAAGTCCACTGTCAGACTGCGCTTGGGCATGGGAGAACCGAAAACTATCTCCTTGAGCTGCTCGGAACCCGCTGGCCATTTTTTCTTGTACAGTCGTCCAAATCCACCCGATTGGCCTGTAAGCCCAATGGCTTTGGCCAAATCCTTTACGAGGAAGGTCTCCCTTGAATTACCACGACATGAAACCATACCTGAGTATATTCAGGATTAGCAGCGTGAGACTCCATGGTAGCATAGAACTGATAAACCATGGCATCGTTGCAGTGGGCATGTTCGGTCTCGAGCTTGTCCCATCCTTGCATACTCAGCCATCCAGAGAACTTCTTCACATGGACTGAATCTTTGAGCTCGACCAATAGATCATGAGTGACAATCTCAGGGTTGAGGAAGGTGCGCTTAGCAATACCTTGAGGAATTGGAGGGAACTCATTTGCACCAGTAGACTTGGTGCGCTTTGACCTTTTAGAGGTTCCTTTCTCTGGGAGCCGCCTCTAGGGGAGGTGATTCGTGCTCAGAGCCATCAAAAGACTCGACCTGCTCAAAAAACGGCCTTGCGCTTTGGCCCATGTCGACGGACCATGTCACTTTGACGGTCCGCTCTTTGAGTTGATGGATGTAGTGGAGAGACAGATCCAGCACGTGGGATCACAAACTCATCATCGTCGGATTCAGAGGGGAGAGAGGAGATCATCTGCTGAGGAGACATGAACTTAGAAGAAGCTAACCTGGAGGGGGTGGATGTAGTCATGTCGAGCGCACCCTTACCCTAAGCAGGAGTGAAAAGCAATGTCTCCAGATCCGCTTTTTCCTTGGGAGATCTTAGGGAGTCTCCTCTTCCTTCTCTGTAGCAAAATCAGCTATCACCTTGGCCACAGTGCCTTAATCATAACCAGACTGAGCGAGATCCTGGGACACGAGCTCCAGGTCGATGGTAGGAAGCTTAGGTGTGGAAGGATCCTAGGGAATAAAAATGATTTCTTTGGTGGATAGGGTATAAGCTAATGGAGTTTGAGAGGAGGAAGTGATTTGAGGAGCTGGGGGATTGGTGGAGGTAGAGGGAGCAGCAGATCAAGAGGATTGAGCTTGAAGAAGAAGCTGAACTTTTTCTCTGACCTCTGGATCAAGTGCGGCAAGGTTAAGGTTTAGGTTGTCCATGGGAGTTTTTTTTGAGATAGGGAAAGAGGGAGGAGCGATATGATCAGAGTTTGAGAGAGATATTCGGCAAGTGAGTAAATGGTAGGGTAAGTTTGGGAAGTTACTATTACCTCGTATATATAGGCGCTTGCAACAAATCTCAACCGATAAGATCAATGGTCTGGATGCTTTCAGAAGTCAGCTCAAGAGGTGGCTAAGCGGTCCAATAGAAACGTAGAATTGACAAGCATCTCAGCCCAACGTCTATAAACACAGGTCACTGTAAAAAAGATCCGTTACCTCGGTAAAAGTAGAAAGCACTTTACCTCTTGTGCTAAGCAATCTCAAAAACCAGATACAAACTAGCCGTTACGCTGTAAGCTCAATGAAGATCCTTTCCACCAATAAAAGCTCAACCAAAGTCACAAATTCCCAACAAAATCTGATGAAGCTCAATGCTGACTGTATACCGCTTGATACGTGTGTGTGATGTCCAATGTCAAACTTACCAACCACTATGCAAATAATATAATGAACAGGAAATGCACATTTCAATTGGGACATTAGAGCATTTAATCACTCAAGTAAGATATAAACGTATGTGCATATAATGAGGGAATTGAGCTTTTTGTGACCAAATGAATACTTCTCTAATGTGGAGGTTAATTAGGGACGAGAGAAGCGTAACATTTACTCAGGCCAGGGACACCTATTGCAATGGATCATTTCTTAGGCATGTAATATGGGTAGAAGACAATCACCATTGTCAAAGTTTTGGCAAAGAATAGCATGCAATGGTCTAAGATCATATCAAATCAAGCTTAACTAGAAAGATAACTTTAGAGCTAATTCAGTTTGATGAACAACTATAAAGTATGAACGAATTAAGACTTTAAGCGCAAGCCACTAAAGTTCGTAGATTGATATTAAGCTCACTAGTTCTAGTCAATAGGGAGAATACTTACAAAGCCATTGCCTCAAAGCTAATGGAGCCGCATAAGACCAAGTTGAACCCGAAGGTTTAAGAAAGTTTGTCAAATAACCGCTTTAGTAAAGATATCCGCTATTTGCCCTTCTGAAGATACATGACTAAGCTCGATGTTCTTCCGCTCCACATGATCACGTAGAAAGTGGTGTCGTACATCGATATGTTTAGTCCTTGTATGATGTACTGCGTTCTTGGACACACAGATTGCGCTGGTATTATCATAGAAGATAGTAATTGTACCGAGCTGAATACCATAATCAACGAGCTGTTGCTTTATACAGAGAACTTGAGTGCTACATGAAGCCGCTGCTATATATTCTGCCTCTGTTGTTGAAAGCGCAATGCAATTCTGCTTCTTGGATCCCCAAGAGACAAGACACGGTCCAAGAAACGGAGCCATTCCATTAGTGCTCTTGCGGTCTGCTAGATAACCTACATAATCTACATTGGTGTAGCCAACAAGAGATAGACCGCCCCCTTTGGAATACCAAAGGCAAAGATCATCAGACCCCTTAAGGTATCTAAAGATGCGCTTGACATGGGTTAGATGTGAAGCACGAGGGTCTGATTGTGATCGAGCACAGAGACTAACAGCAAATACTATATCAGGTCTAGAAGCGGTCAAATACATGAGAGAACCAACCATACATCTATACATTGTTTGGTCTACCTTCTCAACCAAAAGATCTTTATCAAGCTTCGTTGTGGTTGAGAGTGGTGTAGGACATAGTTTGCTATCCTCCATATGATACTTCTTGAGTATCTCCTTGATGTATTTCTGTTGATGAATCTCTATACCTTCGTCCAGTTGATTCACTTGAAGCCCGATGAAGTACTTGAGCTCACCAATCATGCTCATGCTAAATTTGAGGCTCATGGTGTTCTTGAAATCCTCTACAAGCTGCAAGTTAGTCGAACCAAATATAATATCATCAATATAGACCTGGACAATAAGGATATCGCCCTTAACTTCCCTGATGAAGAGAGTCTTGTCCACTAAACCTCTCTTATAGCCTTTAGACAGTAGATACTTCAAAAGACAATCATACCAAGCACAAGGTGCTTGCTTAAGCCCATAAAGCGCTTTGTCTAAGAAGTATACATGATCTGGATAAGCTGGATCTTCAAAACTTGGTGGCTGCTTGACATACACTTCCTCATTCAAATTACCATTGAGGAAGGCAGTCTCGACGTCCATCTGATACAGCTTGAATCCCTTATGTGCAGCATAAGCAATCAACAAACGAATAGCCTCTAGCTGAGCAACTGGTGCATATGTTTCATCATAATCTATCCCTTCTTGTTGATTATACCCTTGAGCAACAAGTCGAGATTTGTTACGTACCACTGCTCCACTATCATCCAATTTGTTCCTAAAGACCCAACGTGTACCAATGATGGTTCTATCACCTGGTCAGGGTACTAGACGCCATACTTGGTTGCGCTTAAACTCTTCTAGTTCCTCTTGCATGGCAATAATCCAGTCTGGATCCTGAAGCGCTACTTGTATAGTCTTTGGTTCATGTAAAGAGACAAAAGCACTACAAGCTAGCAAGTTAAGAGCATTAGAACGAGTTTGGGTACCTTTCTCATACTGAGAGATGATTGACGAAACTGGATGGGCATTCATTTGCTGATGGTTCCGCACTGTGACCTCAGTATTATCTGGTAGTTTCATCGTGGTAGTCTTGAACATATCTGTAATTCCACCAAAAAGGTCACTTGGTCCCGCTTGGGGACTGCTAGGTCGTGCTTGACCACTACTAGATCCCGCTTGAGAGATAGAAAGTCCAGTTGGAGTAACTAAGGGTGTTACCTGACCTAAGCATGATGGTGAAGGTGTAGCTTGATTGTCATTTGATGGTCCACTTCCTTGATCCGTATCCTGATTGTCGTCCTCTGAAGTAGCTTCATCACTTGGACTGCTAACTTCTGAAGCCAAAGGCCGAGAAGCGCAACCTCCACAATCGTCATCGTCACTATCTATGTCTGGAAAAGACATAGAAGGATGAGCTTGAGGAATGTGAGGAGAAGCTTGAGGTAGATCAGGGCCAGCAAATAGATCATCATTCATCTCTGCTACGCTATCGAGATTGCCTTCATCAAACTTCACATGTATGTTATCTTCTTCCCTCTGAGTCCTCAGATTGAGCACCCTATACCCCTTGCTAGTAGGAGCGTAACCTAGGGAAGATAGCGTCGTCGTTCCTAGCATCAAATTTTCCTAAGAGATCCTTCCCATTGTTATTAACGTAGCACTTGCAACCAAACACTCGTAAGTGAGAGATATTGGGTGTACGTCCTTTGAGCAATTCATATGGGGTTTTCTCTAGGATTGGCCTTAATAAGGCTCCTTAGTGATATAGCATGCCGTGCTCACAGCCTGTGCTCGATAGTAAGAAGCGACACCACTTGAGAGTAGCATTGTTCGTGCCATCTCTTGTAGGGTCCTATTCTTGCGCTCTACAACAAAATTTTGCTCAGGGGTTCTAGGTATAGAGAAATCATGATCTATACCCCTTTCATCACAAAATGATATGAACTCACCATTCTTGAATTCAGTTCCATTATCAGAACGAATTGCACAAATAGGGAGTCCCAAACTCTTTTCCAATAAAAGCGCATGAGTACGAAACTTTTCGAAGGTTTCACTCTTGTGTTTTAAAAAGAGAGTCCAGGGTGTAGCGAGAATAGTCATCAACTATGACAAATATGAAACGCTTACCTCCCTTACTTTGAGTACATAGTGGTCCACACAAGTCCATGTGGAGGAGCTCAAGAGGAGCCTTTGTCTGCACTACCTTGATCGAAAGAAAGGAGCTTCTAGTCGCTTTGGCCTTGGAGAAATCTGCGAAAGATGTCATTGATTCCGCTTTGATCCGAGGAAGACCATGAACCAAGTCCTTGGACTGCAACTTGTGGAGTAAATGAAGACTAGCATGTCCCATTCTCTTGTGCCAAAGACTGGTAGTCTCATCAAGTGTAGCGAGGCACAGACTAGCATGTCCCATTCTCTTGTGCCAAAGACTGGTATTGTCAACTCTTTTTCCCTTAAGGAGCACCTCTTGCTCAGGACTGACCACTGCACATTCGCTTGTGTGAACCAGACCTTGTTTCCTCCTTGATCGCATAACTGAGCTACACTTAGTAGATTGAATCGAAGGTTCTCTACTAGATTCACATCTCTGATTTGGATAGACTTGTTGAGATGTGCACTGCCTCTAGCTTTGATCTTTCCTTGCTTCTTGTCACCGAAGGAGACACTACCTCCCTCCTTAGCTTGAAATGAGAGTAGTAACTGTGGATCGCCAGTCATGTGACACGAACAACCGCTATCAATGTACCACCTACTCTTCATTCCAACCTGCAAAAGAAAAGATCAAGCTTTGATCTCCTAACGAAGCTTTCGCTTCGTGGGAACATTAGCCATAGCTATTGATGAACTAGTCTTTTGAACTGGCTCATAATAGCTAGGATCGTTCAGATCAAGCACAACATGAGGTATCACTTTATGAAGCGCACCTCCTTGTGCTAAAGCGCAACCGTCCTCGACAGGTGAATGCCGATAACGTCTACGCTTGCCCTTATATTTAGCCATTGGCTTATAGGGCTTGTTATTGAGGACTTGCAGGTCCTCACACTCATGCCTAGCATGACCATTTTTACCACAGAAGGTACAGTAGTGGTTACCTCTCACGTAACCATACTTTCCCTTCCCTGGTCTAAACGGTTCCTTTTTCTCTAATATCATAGGCTGAGTGGGGGTATGCGCTTGTTTCACATAAATGTGGTGCGCTTTCTCCTCGTGAAACCACTCTTTGGTTTCAGATGGTTGATCCTCAAGGACCTTGATCCTGCTCTTCAAGTGAGAGTTCTCACTCTTATAAGCAGTCAAGTCCTGCTCAAGTGAATTGTATTTTTCAGAATAATCACTCGATTGAGGAAAGCTGGTGTTGGAGGAAGACTCCTGGGGGTCATAACCCAGTCCAGGTCTAGCTTTCACAAAGACTGTTTGGGGAACAGACCTTGCTTCCACTAGCTTCGTAAGACCGTCAAGCTTGGATATGATATGATCAAGCTTCACATTCTTAGTTGAGTCAGAGTGTCTTTCCAACCCGTTCCCATGACAAAGCTCACATGATTTAGCTAGTAGAGTGGGCTTGTCATGCAAACGTTTGGAAAGCTCAACTATCTCTTCCTTCTTACAATTAAGCTCATCCAGCTGTTCACTAGCTTGATTAGCTAGTGACTTATGTTCAACCATCAGCTCTTTCAAAAGACATGCAAGATTACGCTTAGGTAATATATCAAAGTTCAGATCGGCTACCTCAATCTCAGATCCAGAGTCTGAGTCAGATCCAGCACCGGCCATCAAGCGAACATCCGCTTGCGCTCAATCGTTAGAGTCATCATCTGATTCACCCTAAAGAGTGACAAACGCTTGTTTTGGGGGATGCTTGGTGGAGCTTGATCCTGGGGTCACCTTGGCATGGGGGCATGCCTTGGCTAGATGTCCCTTCTCATGGCAGTTGAAGCACGTGAAGTCTCGGACATCGCGCTGCTTAGTCGCTGGATCCCGCTTGAATCCCTCTTGTCTTTTGGAGAACTTCTTGACAAGCTTTGTCATCATGGCCACGTCACGATCATCATCAAGATCGTCTCCCTCATCATCATTTTCCATCCTCTGGAGAACTCGAGAGAGTTTAAACGCCATGCCCTTGGTTTCTTTATCCGAATGTTTCTCTTCATTGTCCTTGATCTCCTGTACCTTAAACTTCCCTGCAAGAACAAAGATAGGCAGCTCTCGTGTTGCCTTGGACTGAAGAAGAATTTGCTTGAGAGTAGCATACTTGGAATTCACCCAATAGATGAATGCCATTGAGTACTCCCAAGGTTTCTTCTCCATTCCAGCTGACAACATCTTATCATACAAGATCTGACAGCGAGAGTGGTAATCGGAGACAAGTTCATTGTCCCCCATCTTAATAGCACTGAATTCTCTATTAAGCTTAAACAATCGGTTATCCTTCATATCCTCGCTACCTGAGTGCATATTAATAATAGCAGCCCATATTTCTTTAGCAGAGGGTAGAGACATTACCTTGTCGATATCTTTCCTGGAAAGCGCATTAAGTATGAGCTGTCTAGCTTTTGCATTTTTCTCCATCAGCTCCTTCGCTTCCCACTTGTTTTTTACTGTCTCAATGACTTTCTCATCACCTTTCTCGATGATTTTCCAGCATTGATAGTCAGTTTGCTGGATGTAATTCTTGGTCATGGTAAGCCACCATTCCAGTTCCCCTTCGACGAGTGTGTGGGGATTAGCAAGGGATATACCAAGGTTGAAGCTCGCCATTGTTCGACTCTTCAATAATCCTTAAGATCTGCAAAGAAGGATTAGTGCAAATTGGCTAACTAGATAGCTCTGATACCAATTGTAGGATCGTGTTTTAGCAGTTATTGATCGATGTCTCTATAGTTCATGAAGCTATAGATGCACAACTATAAGTACAAGATGCGCTTTCGTACTTAGAATTGCGCTTGACCCAATTAGAACACTTAGTAATGAATTTACTAATGTCCTCTTATACGGAAACGAGTCAGACAACAATAAAGTGCACTTTAAGCTATTAAAGCGCACTACAACTTTCACGGAAGAGTTCCAAAACAGTGAGAACCCTAAGCCACTACTTGCCTCGGGATAAAACTCACTCAACTATATTGAAAGAAAGAGATTACAACCTTAGCTTCAACAAGAGCACATGTAAACCTTCTGCAGTCTTAAGAAGCTCACTCTCGTACTCTCACTTCTTACAATACACTACGTTCTAGCTCTAAGAACAAGGCAATTCAATCTGATTACAATAAGCTTTTCTAAACTCGTCAACACTCGTCCCTCCTAAGAGTGAAAGATACAGTTCCTATTTATACATCAAAGCTAAGATACAACACACTTAACTTGTGATAACAAATCAAAAACTAAGGTAGCTTGCCACCTCATCAATCCGTGTGCTCAACCAAGTTGTTAGAAATGATCAAACAGACGGAGTTGATTTGGGTTTTGTTCTCCTATTGTTGATCTTCGCCACGTATGAAATCTGTGCCATTCACGAGATAACCATCTCCCTTCCATGCTGGTAATCCTTGGAGTTGCCTCAAGAAATCTTCAAGCACTTCTCACACCCCATGTGCACTCAGCTTTTGATTTCCCGCTCACCAACCTTTACCAAGTATTTGGGAAGCTCTATTCTGCAAGTGTGTGCACCCTTGCTTCTGTGGACTCTCATTGATCAACAATACAACTCTGTTTTATTTCAAGTGCCCTCTTGGATTGAGAAGCTCGATTCCTCTTGCTTCTGGACTTAATTGGAGTTGTTTAAACACCGTTGCGAAACTAGATTTCTCCTCTTGGTGTTGAGCTCGACTGGAACAGTCAAAGCGCGATCTCTTAGTGATGAAAGCGCAACCTAGCAAGTCTTATAGTTACCTGGGAAGCTGAGAAATACAAAGAGATTAGATAGATAAGTTTGTTATCATCAAAACAAAGAGAAATACATTGAGCTTTCATATTTGACTATCAAAGCTCAACTAACAGGAGGTAATGGGTTTGTAGGTTTTCTCTTATTGTTCTAATAAATATGCTATTCCTTTGTTTTAATCTCTTGTTTGTCTTATATATTTATTGCAATGTGTTTATCTGGCTTAGTGACAAAGGCTAAAGTCGCCTTGCCTCGTCAAAGTATAAACCAAACTCCCACTAGAGTATAGTGGTAGAAAGGGTCGTACCCAAGGAAGCAAGCTTTTCGGTTAAAGTTTTTCTATGTGATTTTAAAGAGTAACCAGGGGGGGTTTGAAATGTTTTTGTGATGGAAAAACAATAGAACACACAAATGTTGGAAATAGTATTTAGGTTAAAAGTGGTTCACTTATCAATTCTAGCAACTTGACTAGGTCGGTGGATCATAGAATCTTAAAACCCAATATCCAAATCAAATCAAAGCAAAATGCCCCTACTCTTTGTTCATAATTAGCAACTAGTCCAAATAGTCCTAGAGGCCCTAATCATGCTACAACCACGGAAATACCTAGATTTAATAGCATAATTGCATAAAGCACAAAGATAAGTAGGTTCATGCAATACCATTGACAAATAGTCGGTACTTGACATGAATCTAAGATCTCTACCCTAAAATCAATCACAAATAGTTCATGAGAAAAGGGTTTGCTACAAAAGGTTTAGACTCTTCAAATAGAATTATCTAAACCTAGAAAATTGAGAAATATCAACTAACCTAGTTCATGACTCTAGAAAAATCAATATAAAACAATCATGAGTTTAAGCGCAAGAGATCGAAGAACAATTTCTAATAAAGATAAGAACAAAGGGACAAGAAACTTACCACAATGACCCGAGTCAAGCGCTTAGAACTTCAAAGTGAACACAAATAGGCTTAGTTCTCCATTAAAACAAAATACAAGCTTGAGAGAGTTTTCTTGGATTACAACTTGTGAAAATTAGATCATAAAAAATCAACCTAAGAACCCCTTAAAAACCTCCTCCCTAAAATGGAGTTTTCTAAACTCCCCCTTTGACCCATTAAGAGTTAGGAGTTACATAAGAATGGTCCAAGTACTAATTTACTCCAAATTGACTATCTAGAGAAAAAGAGTTACAAAATATGGTCAAAAGGGAATATTCAATCCGGGAGCCGCGGTCGCGGATCGGTCTCTGTGTTCTCTGGCGACAGCTCAGTAAAATGGCCATAACTTTTGACTCACAACTCTGATTGCGCTCAAATTTGGAGGGGACGTAGTAGACTTCAAGATCTAACTCCTCAAATTGGAATAACCTTAATCGGATATAGGATTAGGGAGAAAGATACATTTTAACTCAGATTAAATCCTCAGCACTTCATTCTTAAGCGTATTTGTCTTCACTTCGTCGCCTTTTGTCCCGATGCCTCATATGCTTAATTAAACGACTAAGTGCTTCCAAAATGTCTCTAAAGTCACCTAAAAACCACTCTTGGTGCCATCGGGATTGCGCCTGTCAAATTCCCCCACACTTAGACCTTGCTCGTCCTCGAGTAAGCTTGAAGGACTAGGCGAGCATGGGGTAACTCGAACTCTCCAAACACGTGTCCAAGAATCTCTCTCTAGCACCTGTTTTCAACAAAAACAACAAAGACTCCGACCCTACAAGAGACTACCCAAAAAGACGAAACCAAACATGTTGCACACACCCCCTTCTTTGCCTGTTCTGAATCTCACGCAAGCACATTCACAATAGATCTAAAAAGTATGTAATGGTTGTCTTAGTCCAAATGATATATGTATGAAAATTATGTTAAATTATACCAAAGACATTTTCTCTTCCTAGCATGCATCGTCCAATGATAGACAAATATAAGATCCTAAACCCACATACCAAACATGCCCTCACGAATTCATGCTCTATCCTTAAATGGAACTTTAGAAACATGCAAACACATCTAAGACTAACCACAGGGCAAGGTGCGAAACAAATCAAGAGACATTCATAAGTCACAAAATCTACTAGCACTTTATTTGTAAATTTTTTTGGGGACCCGGACGTTTTTTTTATTCGAACCGGCCCAATTTTTATAAGACTTTTTCACGTAGCCATCAGAGGATCAAAACCTCAGTGCTGTTTTAACCTCGGATATCGCGTGCTCATCAGGCAAACGTTAGAAGTTTTTTCTTTTATTTATAAGCACTAAACACTACGTCGTGTTCTTTGCATGCTTTTATTTTATTTGTGTTTTTCAATAATGTGACAATTTCCTGTCTCAATCAAGTGTTATGCAAAAACCTCAAGCACCTAGGGCTTTGAAAAAGACATATAAGCAAGTTCTAAAGCAAACATCCAAAGAAGAGCACTCCTAAGTGACAACACGCCTAAGTAATGATAATCGGTCCATACATAGTCCTATCAAAGTCCGCATGCTCCAAATAAATGTCCACAGCATAATAAAACACTATCATCAAAATAATGCATTTGCAACCTTGAAAAACCAAAACATACTCAAAAGATCCAAAGCATACGCACTCGTACAAGTAATAATCAACAATGCAAATCATGGGGTGCAACAACCGACTCAACAAAACAAAACACACCAAAAAGAAGCTAAAACACAACAAAAACAAAACAAACTAGAAAGACTCAAAAACACACAATATGTATGCGACATGAATACCAATTCCCTCCCCCACACTTGAATCGAGCATTGTCCTCAATGCAACAAAAGAGGACTAACAATAATAGGGAAAAGGAAAAGGTAAACGTACCTCACACATCGGGTTGCCTCCCGAGCAGCGCCTTTGTTTAACGTCATTGGCTCGACTTCTTACTCTCTATCAACCAGCACTAGGCCCCTCATAGGCCAACTCATCAAGGAACTCTCTCTTCTTCTTCACACAATAGGATCTCACGCCTCGTCTCTTCCTAATCCTCTTGTCATACCACCCTCTCTTCTTCTTCTTCCTCATGGTGTGTGGCCTCTTAAGGAGTTGTGTAGAACGAGGCACATGTGCTCGGGGTTCCAGAGTCCCGAACATTTGAAAGTGTGGATGCACGTAGGTGGCTCGACATAGCTTGAGATCATCTCCCGAATCAAGTAACTCTCCCTCACTGTCTAATGGTGGGACCGGATCGTACTCATCAATGTTAATTAGCTGAGGGAGACCTTTGTGGAAAATAGTTGCGAAACAGGTGCGGGTATGCGGATCTGGTGCACGGGCACGCACATTAGCAGAGAAGAGGACGTGGGAGCGTATGTATGGGACGCGTTCGCGCATGGGATCAGGGGGCTCGGTGTGGACGTGCGTCGGAAGGCGTAGTCGTGCACATGGTTGCGGAACAATCATTGTGATCGTGCGGTTGCGCATGACTATGGCGCGGTCGCGCCCTTCACCAGTCTCGTCGGCACGGTCGTGCGGCTCAGGGGCGCAGGTACACTTGTCTACAGGGGCTGGTTTGTGCTCGTGCTCCTCGGGTTGCGGGGGTGCGTCTATTGGCTCCTCATCCTCAACTTTATCTTCATCACTTGGCATCTCATCCAAGTTTTGGTCACTACTTAATGTCATAGCATTGTCGTTCATAAAGCTCGGGTTCACTATGGTCTTAGGTTGCAGTGCCTCAGATTGATTTTGTGTCAAAGTAGATATTGCTTGCATCGCTCGCTCAACCCGTGCTTCCATGTACTTGGTGCTCTCTTCTGCAGCCTGGTCATGAGTTGTAAAATGCTTTGTCAAAGCGTTCAACATCTTTTCAGTTGATAGTCCAGAACTAGGTTGAGGATTGTGAGGCCACCACCATTGTTGTTGCTCAGGCTGGGGATAAACGTTGTACCTCGGAAAGTCCTCATACCATTGTTGATCATACAAAGGGCATGGATTCCCATATCCCCCATAATGATTAACAAACTTCGAGAACTCCTCCTCATCAGTCTTCAGCCATCCTTCCATATCTCCTGTAAGATCAGCAAGTAAACTCATTAGTAGCACGGGTGTGGACCATAAGATAGGTCCACACCAAGGTTAACCACACAAAAACTTAATAAAAAATAAAGGTTGCTCCCCGGCAACGGCGACAAAAACTTAATCAAAAAGAAACGTTGCTCCCCGTCCGGGTCCCCGGCAACGGCGCCAAATTTGACAAAGGCTAAAGTCGCCTTGCCTCGTCAAAGTATAAACCAAACCCCCACTAGAGTATAGTGGTAGAAAGGGTCGTACCCAAGGAAGCAAGCTTTTCGGTTAAAGTTTTTCTATGTGATTTTAAAGAGTAACCAAGGGGGGGTTTGAAATGTTTTTGTGATGGAAAAACAATAGAACACGCAAATGTTGGAAAAAGTATTTAGGTTAAAAGTGGTTCACTTATCAATTCTAGCAACTTGACTAGGTCGGTGGATCATAGAATCTTAAAACCCAATATCCAAATCAAATCAAAGCAAAATGTCCTACTCTTTGTTCATAATTAGCAACTAGTCCAAATAGTCCTAGAGGCCCTAATCATGCTACAACCACGGAAATACCTAGATTTAATAGCATAATTGCATAAAGCACAAAGATAAGTAGGTTCATGCAATACCATTGACAAATAGTCGGTACTTGACATGAATCTAAGATCTCTACCCTAAAATCAATCACAAATAGTTCATGAGAAAAGGGTTTGCTACAAAAGGTTTAGACTCTTCAAATAGAATTATCTAAACCTAGAAAATTGAGAAATATCAATTAACCTAGTTCATGACTCTAGAAAAATCAATATAAAACAATCATGAGTTTAAGCGCAAGAGATCGAAGAACAATTTCTAAGAAAGATAAGAACAAAGGGACAAGAAACTTACCACAATGACCCGAGTCAAGCGCTTAGAACTTCAAAGTGAACACAAATAGGCTTAGTTCTCCATTAAAACAAAGTACAAGCTTGAGAAAGTTTTCTTGGATTACAACTTGTGAAAATTAGATCATAAAAATCAACCTAAGAACCCCTTAAAAACCTCCTCCCTAAAATGGAGTTTTCTAAACTCCCCCTTTGACCCATTAAGAGCTAGGAGTTACATAAGAATGGTCCAAGTACTAATTTACTCCAAATTGACTATCTAGAGAAAAAGAGTTACAAAATATGGTCAAAAGGGAATATTCAATCCGGGAGGTCCGCGGGCGCGGCAGGGAGCCGCGGGCGCGGATCGGTCTTTGTGTTCTCTGGCGACAGCTCAGTAAAATGACCATAACTTTTGACTCACAACTCCGATTGCGCTCAAATTTGGAGGGGACGTAGTAGGCTTCAAGATCTAACTCCTTGAATTGGAATCACCTTAATCGGATATAGGATTGGGGAGAAAGATACATTTGAACTCAGATTAAATCCTCAACACTTCATTCTTAAGTGTATTTGTCTTCACTTCATCGCCTTTTGTCCCGATGCCTCATATGCTTAATTAAACGAATAATTGCTTCCAAAATGTCTCTAAAGTCACCTAAAAACCACTCCTGGTGCCATCGGTATTGCGCCTATCACTTAGCTACCTAGGTTTACATATTTCCTTCATATAGCCAGGACCTGGTTTATCCTAGTTGGAGAACCTTGCCTACTTAGTGGCACATATATCTACTTGGACTTGTAGGATGTGGAAATTAATGAGGTATAGGTACCAAGGGCGATATACTTTCCTATCTACTCATGAACTTAATGCTGCCTTGGATATACTCTTGATAGTTTCAGGGCTAGATTGGTAGGTAAGACGGTATTAGGACTAGTTGACCTAACTAGCAACTATAGTACATGAATTAGGACAAACATAGCATATAATATAAAGAGATTGAACCTAATTGAAACAGGAAACCAAGGATCAAACCCATGACTTCGTAGGTGGATGTTTAGGAGAACAAAGTGCTTGCTCTTATTAGTTTTCTCAATCAATAAATCATATCCCCCCTTTCTCCCTTTCTTTACTATTAAGTTAGTTGCTTTACAAACACAAGATCGGATACGTAGACTCCCTGTGGATTCGACCCCTACTTGCCACTCTACTTTAGTAGAGGAGTTTGAAGGGATTTAATCTGATAACGGTGTGCGACAGGCGACAGCCCTCGTCAACCACATCCATCCAGATTGTTTTAATCCATATAATGACCTCCTCAGCTTTATAGAGAATAATCCGCGAGATTTAGAGTTATCAGGCACTTTTATTCCTTCTGGAACTCTCATATAGATATATGTATCAAGTGACCCATATAAGTATGCAGTCACGATATTAATAAGATGCATTTGTATCAAATACAGTCATGCCAATGAGAAACCTCAATGTAGTTGCATCAATAACAGGAGAGTATGCTTCATCATAGTCAATTGCAAAAATTTGAGAGAAATCTTGGGCTACAAGTCTTGCCTTATACTTGACAACTTCATTTTTCTCACATTTGTAATACACGGGATTTATACCCTTTGGTGTATGGACCATGGGGCCAAAAACTTCTCTCTTCTCAAGCAATCTTAGTTCTGTCTGTATGGTCTCTTTCTGTTTTGGCTAATCTTTCCTTTGATGATATTAATAGATCGATTTTGGCTCAATTTTCTCATCTTAAGACACAACATCTATAGCTACTGAGTAGGCAAACATATCATCAATATTGACTTCTCTCCAATTCCATTGTATACTTGTGTATAGTGTTCTAAAAAACGTGCCTAGGCGGCACCCTAATGCTCCGACTAGGTGCTAGTCCTTTTTTGCTAGGTGGTGGGAAAAAAATCGCTCGTCTAGGCGGCTGCCTAGGAGGCTAGGCGCGCCTAGACGTTACGTTTTTTTAGGTGACGGTATGCGTTCTTTTTTTGAAAGGGTATGCATTCTTATTTAGGTTAAAATTTAAAAATTAATTCCACCCTCTCGTTTGTCACACACCTCCACCTCTCACCTCTCACCCCTCTCCCTCTCAACTGAGAACTTTGTCGTCCCTGTGACCTCCCACCTCCATCTTGTCCTGTCGTCACCTTTTGTCCCACCGACCTCACCTCACCTCACCTCACCTCACCTCTTGTCCTGCCTCTCACCCTTGTTCGACTTTACCTATTCCTCTCCCTCGTACTGAGACCAAACATCCGCTAAGAGCCTACGACTATGACTTATGAATAATATTACTTATGTTGAAACATGTGTTGAAAACTGTAGGATTTTTTCTTGTTGTGGTCTTATAGATCTTCTTATGAAGAATACTATAAAGTCTATGAATTTTGGATGATTAATTAACAAATTATATGCTTATATTAAAAATTACATAGTTAAATTATGAATTAATATGAAAATTATGAATCGATATATTTCAATTTAGTTTTTATATAAAGAAATTATATAAAAATATAAAAAAATAAGTGTTATAATATTGATCCGCCTAGGCCCCGCCTAGGCTTCCACCTAGACGCCTAGGCACTAGGCTCCCCCTCACCGCCTAGCACCCGCCTAGCATTTTTTAGAACACTGCCTGTGTATACATAGTTTACGGAAATCTCAAAATATATCTCCTTGTATTCTTTCTAAAAATAAAGGCGCCTCACTTTCTATTTTATTTTTGGAAGGTCTCATAATAAGTTTTCCAAGTGAACAAGCACTACAATTAAATTTACTAGACGATAGGAGCTTAATATCATTTAGTGGGTGTCCAAGTGATTCTTTATGATTATATGCAACATTACTAACCCTGGATGACCCAAACGGTCATGCCACAAGGTGAAAGAAGTTTGGTCACATGGCCTCTTAGGTATTATTGCATTGACCTCACACGATTAAATGCATGTATAATATAACCCGAAGGTATATCATGGCATCTTTTCAAGGATTTGCTTTCGACCAGATTCATATTTTATGATGCACATATATTCTTTATCATTTTCATTCATGGTTTCCATATGAAACCCATTATGATGCACATATTTGAAATTCGATAAGTTTATTTGAGATTTACTCGAATATAGTGCATCATTTATAATAAATTTTGTTTCTTGTGAGTATAACAATAGCTCTTCTAAAGTCTTCTATGAGTTTAGATACACCTGGTATTGTGATGACATTGCCTTCATAGGCTTTCAAGTGAGTAAAGTACTCTTGTTTCTCAAGATGGCGCACGTCGTTGCACAATCAAGAAACATTGCTCCTTCCCATCAAATTTCACTTTGAATGAGTTCATCCTTTCTAAGATAGACATTGAAAAGAGCGTGCAATAGTAATAAGAAAGGAACTTCATATATATTACACATCAATCACCAAATCTTACAAAGCTTCAAAGAAAAAATACATATATGAAAAAAATTGTGCAAAGAAATAAAGTTTTAAAATTACATAGATATTTCAACGTTTTATACGGTAAAATATCAATATGTTCAAAATGATAAATTGACCATCATCTTGTCCATGTGTGCATTACTCACATCCACACTTTCAATGATGATGGTCTTCGTGGCCTTTCCCTTGTTCTTCTCATCTTGGTACAATTTTACCAGATATGGAGCAGCATGACATTCTCTTGCCCAATAATCAGTCATGCCAAATTTGTGGCAAGTGGATTTTGATCTATGGGAGGGATCTTTATGACCCGTCTAGACCCTTTGCTTAGCATTACCCTTGAAGTTGTGGTTATCATGGCATTTATAGTGGCCTTGACCATGAATACCATGACCTATACAACCACCATGACCGCCACTACCATCTCGGACACCACGACCACCACGAGCACGGCCACCGCCGTGTCATTGTTGTTGATCATATGTATTGGTGTTCCCATATTGGAATCCATTGTCAACAACGTTAGCCGTAGGAGGACTCATTGAGCCAATAGGCCTCATATTATGATTTTATCATCAATAGCTCATTATTCTTTTCATCCACCAACAATACTCTTAACAAGTCAGAGTATTTTTTAAGCTTTTGTTGTCTATACTGTTGGTGTAACAACATGTTAGACAGATTCATGGTTGAACATGTTTTCTCTAATATTTCTGCTTAGGTTTTTTGTTCAACATCATAGCCTCAACATAGTAGTGATCTTGTACATAGCACTACTATATTCACTTATGGATTTAAATTCTGGAACCTTAAATTATTGTATTGTTGTCTTGCTTGTGTGAGTAGCACATCCTTTTGATGTCCATATCATTCTTTTAAATTGTCCCACAATTCCAAGGGATCCTCATGAAACAAATACTCAGTCTTAAGACTTTCATGTAAGTGGTGGCGGAGAAATACAAGAGATTTAGCTAAATTTTTTGGTGTGGTTTTTATCCATTATGGTATTCTCAAGGTCATGTGCCTTTAGGTAAGATACAAAATCATATTTCATTCTAGGTATCTTTGACCAGTCAGGTCAAGAATTTTAAATTCTCGTTGTACGATTTTTACCATTTTCTATAAATTATGAAATTAAAGAATATTAATTAATTAGTATTCTCAATACTATATATATATGGTGGAATAATTCATCATATGCCTAGTGAAAAATAATTGCCACGTTATAATACATTTTCATGTCAATATAGGTATATAGACTACAAGTATACCAATGTGAGTAATTTTAATATTGTAATATGTATAACATGTAATCAAAGAGATGTGCGAGAATAGTAATTATACAATATAAGAATAATACAATGAAGTTATGCAATTATACTTATGACGGGAAACTTTAATACCGATTATTCTCTTTTACCTCTTTATAATTACGGTTCACATCCCTCTTTTCATCCGTCCTTATCTTCTTCCTCCCAAATTCCATTTTTCAATCTTCCCTTCCATTTCCTTTCAATCATTTCCATGGATTCCGATGAGATTTTTTGTCGGTTTAGAACTAGTATAATCAGTTTTTACCGAGCTTTTCATTTGCATTGTTACAGTCATGTGAAATCAAGGAAAGAATTTGAGGAGAGTTTAATATGAGAAACCAAAAGAGGTAAGTAAATCTAGTATCTTGTTTGTACCTTGTTTTAGATCTAACAATATGTTTCTACTTTGTTATAAAAAAAAATCATTTTAGATCTAAGAAGAAAATCGAGTTTATGAGGTAGAAAATCTCGTATGTGGACAATTACAGAGCATACTTCTCAAATCGATTTTGTAATAGCTCTTGTATGATTATGATTATATTAATAGCATCGTGCTCATAACATGATGTGAAATGACTAAGACAAATTTTCTTAATCTTGATTTTGAAATGATTAAGACAAGATGACTTAATCTTTATAAATGGACCATTTAAAACAACTTTAACTATTAAAGAGAGGACGAGAGATCAAGAATTTTAGAGATGTATTCTCGCTCTTGTTTTTGTGTGAAATTCACAATTTAGAATGTCTCTATTTATAAGAAAAGAGGAACACCTAACTCTTAACTAATTTACATCATCTTAAATATAAAGTGGAGAAAGAGTTAAGAAAGTGAATAATTCATACACTATTAAACTTAATAATAATTTTTATTTTCAAACTTAAACATAATCTAAAACTTTATTCTATCTTATATGAACCAAAATAATATGTTAGATAATTTCACTAATACATCTTAAATACATAACATAAAAAGTTAGAACCCCTAAAATAAATGCATTTAATAATTGTGTAAAAAGGTAGAACAAGTATTACTTATGGAGGGACTGTGTTTAACCTTAATTACACCAAAATACAACTTTTGTTAAGCGGATTTTCAGCGCACCACTTTTTCCTTCTACTACATCAACGGACGCTTAGCACCGACGACAATTTTCTCTCAAACTCCTAAAATCTCAACCTTTTCTGATCTCTTCCATACTTCTCCGATCCGCCATGGAATACACTCGCAGAAATCACTTCTTCTCTCCTTCTACTCCATCATATTCATCTTCTTTTACTTGCACTCAGCGAAGCAACCGCACCGGACTTAAGGCTAAAAGTGAAATCTCACCCTCTCTGGCCGTCGCCGCCGCTAAGATACAGGCTGCTTATCGGTCTCATGTGGTCCGTCGACTAGTGAAGAAGATCTCATCCATCCAATTGGAAACCGAACGGCTTCAGCGGTTGATCCAGCGGCAGGAGACTGTCGACGCTCTCCGAAGCGATCAGCGTGAAAGGCTGAGGATCAATGAAGTGCTAATGAGGCAGCTTCTAGCGTTGGATTCCATCTCCGGCTTCGATCCGGCCGTTAGAGAAGCGAGAAGGACTCTGAGCCGTCGGATCGTGGGGTTGCAGGAGATAGTCGACGGAATTTGCAACAACAAGGTGGCGGAGATCGGAATAAACGGCTGGGATGGAGGATGGAGGGAGTGGGATGACGCATTGGAGGAAATTGAAATGGAATTGTGTAGAGAAAGAGGTGGAGATGAATTAGAGAAGTTCTGTGCAGAGAAGCTAGGGTTTCGCTGCTTCCAGAGATTTCTTCGCCATTAAAGCGTTATACATCAAATCTGTACATTTTGATTTCTTCTGTTTTGTTACAAGAGAATGAAATTTAACAGGCGTTAGCTACATAATCTACATTTCGATCAAACTTGGAATCCTGGTTAGTGAGTGGTAGAGATTTGTATATTTATATACTTTTTTGTTTTTATATACATTTCAATGATCCTAGAACATGCTAGTGAGAGCACTGATTTACAGTTACATTCACAAGTCACAACTCGCTACGTTTGTAGCAGCACATCGATTGACAAGGGGGGTGGTAAGACCCAGGAATCCACTGAGGGCTAAAAAATCAGTTCAGGATTTGTATTCCCGGATGAGGGTGTATATATCCCGCTGATTTAGTTCTTTTAGATCATACTCTCTCTATTTCATAATTATCTTCTCATTATTTTTAGCTCATTTGTCGAGACAACTTTTCTTCCGTAAATATCTCCAAATACACGTCTATAAAAATTATAAAATTTAGATAATGTTAAAGTATTCATTGAGATGAATAAAACAAGATCACTTTATGACTATGTTTTTTCGTATAGATTGAGAGAAATAAAAAAAATTACATACGAGTGTGAATAGTGTACTAAATTAAAAGGGAAAAATCAATTAAGAACGGAGAGAGTATGATTCATAACCAACTCGCCGAATAATTAAGAAAGACAATGCTCCCTCATAGTATGTTTTAGTTGAGTTTTTTTTTCGACCAAATCTCTCCTTATTTGTCCTACTTTGTAAGAAATTATCCTTTATATCTGAAATTATTTAAAAACCACCAGATTTTAATGCCATGCACCCTCAACTTGTATTAGTTTTTCCATCCAATCGTTTAAATTAACTTATTATCCTTGGTGGGATTCAAAATATTACTAAAATATCAAGATTTCTATGACTCTCACTCCCCATCCTACGAGATTTTAAATATCTCGATATTTTGACGATATTTTAATGGTGAAAGCTACATCACCGGATCTATCAAGTCACAATTCCAAGAGATCTATGACTACTAATTTTGATGTATTTGAATGGTGAAAGAGATCGGAGGTGGAACTGGAGAAAATTTGACCAAGGTTTAGGGTAGGCAAAATTAATGTATCGTCAAAATATATGAATATTTTAAAATGTTGCGAGATTGGGAGTGACAATCATAGAAATCTTGGTATTTTGGTAATATATCGATTTCCATCGGGAATAATAAGGTAATTTAAACAATTTGGATGAAAAAGCTAACAAAGTTTGAGAGGGGGCGACTCGTGGTAATAAAATATTGAAATCTAAAAGGTTTTAAATAATTTCCGATATAAATGATGGTTTCTCGTAAAATAAACAAATAGGAACTGATTCAATGCAAAAACGCCTTCATTTAATGCGAAAACTTTCCATTTCAAGGAGTCCACAAATAAGATTTAAGCAAGAAACAATCGGCATCAGGCATTGGCCCTAATGTGCATTAACATTTTTTTTCCCTGATAAAAGCTAACGAGTTTATATAACAACGTCAAGTCAATCGAGATTACAAACTGGCTAGACAACCTGGAACAACAAACCATACCTGGATACATAAAAGAAAGATAACACGATCTAGGTAAACCGAAAGCACCCCATAACAAGGACTACCGTGACATTGCCTTTACACAATAGGCAATAACATCTAGTTACTACTATGCTAGTGTCCAAGCAAAAACCCCTAAAACAAAACCAGCCCCACAGAACCTACCAACCACAATATCCTACCAAACGTATGTCTTCAACAAGTAGTTTTACAGCTTAAGCCTAACACTCAAAGAGGTGCAGTGTCAGTAGCCCCCACACGGCATTTCATTACAATACCTTCAAGAATGCCATCAGATCTAAACGTTGCAGAGAACAGCCTGGGATCCACTTCACCCGGGAGCTTGAACGATATGCTAAATGGGCCCGGTGGGCTCAGTTGCATCATGTTCATCTCATAGTTGTGACCTGGGTTCTTTTTCGCCAGCTCCCCACTGCTTAAAACTCCTTGAATATGAACCTTTCCATCACGTTCAACCTCACAGTTCAACTCACCTGCAAATTCCATGTCACAGAACTCCACTCAGCTTTTCTTGCAGTAAACTGTAACCACTATAGTTTTGATTCACAAGTACCACTTGTTTATAACGTATGACAGATAACATTAACAGAAACAGAGACCTTCACTGCTTGCATAGATGAACTTACTCTTCTCCTTCCGAACACCGGGGAGTGCAACACGAAAAAGATAAGCAGATTCACTTATTCCAATATCAACATGACCGATTGGGGGTGCAATTGTTCCTTCGAGAGCTGTTCCTGTCAGAACCACAGCGGATTTAAAAGTAGATGGCTCCGTGTTCTTTCCCATATCAACTCACTTTTAACCTGTCTCCCACAAGGAAGGAAAAATTATTAGAGCCAGAATAATTTCAACAATTGATTACAAATTGGGGATATGATTGAATGGTTTTTCAACTACAAGAAAATGATTTCATCTTTCATATCAGACCTCAGAAAAGGATCTTATCAGCCAGAACAGTTTTGCAGCTTATATACTCCATCGAATCGATTGTTAACAACTGTGTAAGATGATGCAGTGTGAAAAGGGGAGAACTACAGGGTAAACATTCACCACTTAAAACTTCTTAGCTTTTGGCTAGTACTCTACCCAACAATGAGGGCAGTAGTAAGAGAAAACATAACTGAAACAGGAGTTAAATTTTCATCGCACGTATTATAACTCGATTTTAGACACAAGAGGATGAATGTCATCATATATCAACCAGTCACTCTCCCTTTATAGCTCTTCATAAGCAAACAGAAATGTGGATTTTGCTAGAAAGAATAGGTTTTTAGTGAACTACAAAGAAAAGCATGTAATGACTATGACCTTTATTACAGATTTTTTAGGTCACCGGTCTGTACTGTTTTCCCGTAGCTTTGTTGAATGATAGTGAAGGAAGCCCATTAAGACTCCAAGCAGTATTTGCTTAATATTTTCCTCAAAAACCATTTAATTCAGGTTATACCACTCTAAACTACTTCCACAACCTAAAAATCACATTCTCCTGAATCTTTTCAGAAACAACAAACCAATTTGAACTGTTAAACACCTACCTAAACACAGCCTAAGTTTTATTTTCAAAATCCAATATTAGCTCCTACGCACTGAACACAAATCACCCCTTTTAATTCGTGTGCAAATCCCAAATCTTTATAACCTGATCAATTTGCTCCGCCCTACTAACTCTCACACTCACAACTCGAGTCTTGGTGAACCTGACAGTCAATTCCGCATACAGCCACCTAAAGACGTCTTCTACCTTGAGACGGCTAGAGAAAGCAATTTAACCTAGGTCGTACATCATCAAAACCCTAAGACACTTACTCAATAATGCGGACGGAGTAAAAATAACAAATTTGAGTGGAAGCCCCAATAATAAAACGCAATCTACCCACAGCAAGAATAGATACTAGTTTCGGTGAAATTGGAAGGCGAAGCAAATGCAAGCAACCTAACAAAACCTAAGCTTGAGGGAAGATGGATCTTGGCAATTCGATAACAAGAAAAGGTGCAAAAATTACCGGAGGAGATTTTTGAGAGAAAATTCGCGCGGCGGTGAATCGTTTACGAATAGTACCTTGGTTGCGCAACTGAAGCGGAACAAGTAAAGCAGAGTAGAACTGTAGAATCCGTCTCTTTTTTATTCACGGTGTGCCTGTTCCCGATCATTCACGGGTTTTGATATGAGGATTTCCATTTTCAGGAGATAAACGGGTTATTTCATCTTTTTCACACACAAAAAAACGGTTATTTCATCCTAATATGGATACAAAAACTGTACAAATTTGGACAAAAATACTATAACTTGCCTCGAAATCTTCAACTTCAACTTTGAATTTGAAATTGAAACTTGATGTAAATTTGATTTCTCTTTTTAAAAATGAATCGAGTTATTGAGTAGAATGTAGAGGAGAGTGTAAATCGTTCATATATAAATGTGAGGTGATATTTGATAGTTGTCCATTGATATGGACGAGATGCATAACTTGGAGACCTAAATACACAAGTCAAATACCTAATTACAAATTTTAATAAATTATGAATGTGATAAATGGAGTTCGTTTACCGTTGTTTCAACACCAACTAAAAAAAGGACAAAATGGTTCTTGATAACGTTGTGGATATGTTAAATCTTGCACATGTTAACTTGCACAATTTATAAGAATAACTATAAAGTACAATAATCATATATGGTAAGTAAAGCATTAAAATACACGTAAAATATGATAATGCATAAGATTATGTCCAAAAACTACCATATTCGTTTTATAAACAATATTTAAGCAACATAATATGATAGATAATTGTTTCCACGTGTCTTAGAATAACTGCAATTAGACATAGATATGCCCATTATACTAAACCATGACTTGAAGCGCATGATATCCACATTACTCCACTTCATTATCATCATCAGACTCATCGTTGAAGATAGGGCGGTTGTTCCTCAATCACTTGATATCCATGTATAGGAGGATGTTGCATGTCCAAACCAACATTCTCATGCAATCCATTTGGCGACCCGGGAGCATAGGATAGACATAGTTTGACAAATGAATTATGTAAGTAGGATGTTAGAACTCAAAAAAAATATCATTCCATATGTGAGTGACATGAGATGAAACACCCCTATTCTTGAAATATATATAGTTATATTCTCGAGGGCTTTCCTACATACACAAAAATATGTAAGTTAACCATTAGAACATCTCAATAACACAAATTCATCACTTTCGTTACTGTGAACCAGGATTTTTCTATCACACTATGCATCGCCAGCCATGATTTGTCCCATCATTGGATCGCATAAGATGTCCCTCTCATTCTCCTAGAAATGAATCCAAACAAGCCACATACACTTCATTTGCTAAATCTTGTCCTGACCATATAAATGCAACCTTGTTCACATGGCATAGTTGGAAATCACAGACACAAACAAACAATTCGTAGTGGTATCCTCATCCCAAACAGGTTTATCATTACCTCCAATAGATCTTACACTCATCTACATAGATATGTGGTTATAAATCTTGTCATTCACAAACTATACATAATAATCACAGAGAGTAGTTATGATATTGCAAGGATACACTCTTATTTCATCTACTTACTCCATACAACAATATACAAGTTCTTCATTACATAAGTGTGGTAACATAAATCTTCACTACCATAATAATAATAACAATTTGCTTCACTACCATAATAGTAATTAGCAACAATTGATTTCCCCTGAGTTCGACAAACAATAAACACATTATTTATAGTGAAAATCCTAGAATAAAAAAAACTACCTTCTAGTATAACTAGAAAGATTTGAACAGTATTCTTTCATTAATGATTTGTGTTTATATCGAGATTGAGATTCCCTATGGGGTTGTTTGAAGAGAAAGAGTTCATCCCCCAGAAGGAGGTGATTAGGATTTTATTCATAATCCCATTAATCCTCTTAGTGGGCCTCCTAATTTAATCTTCTTAATAGGCATCCTCTTAATTAGCTTGGAGCCAAAATCATCTAACCCTAGTTTGTTAAATTTGTCCTCAATTTACCCATCGGGACTTACTAACTCGGAGAGGCAGGAAGGTCCGTAATCTGAATGCTCGCATTTGAACTTGAGCCTGCACAGTGCTACATTGGTCGTCTCACTCATCTTTTCTTTTCTTTTGTCGCTTTGTTCTTGATAATTGCGACGAGATAGAGCGACTTAGAGACTTTTGTTCCGCTTGGCGACACGCTTTGAGGGAGAATGTTAACCCAATAGCATATGTTGGCACGAAAGCATAGCGGCATGAAGGTGTAGTAGTGGCCCGAGAACGAGTCATTGTGTCGATTGTGGAACGTAGACAAATAGAGGCCCGAATGCGAGTCAATTGTCGACTTTGGCTAGTAGACGAATTTTGGGCCGAAGACTTTCAGTGCCATGAAGGCTTGCGATGGACCCGGAGGCTTGATTTGTTCTGAAGGCTTGCGTTGGTTGGAAGGCTTGTGATGGCCCCGAAGGCTTGATTTGCCCCAAAGTCTTGCGATGGCCCCGAAGGCTTGCGATGGCCCTAAAGGCTTGATTTGGCTTGAAGGTTTGCGATGGACCTAAAGGCTTGATTTGGCCTGAAGGCTTGCGATGTCCCCGAATGCTTGATTTGGTCCGAAGGATTGCGATGGTCCTGAAGACTTAGTCTACAGTATTATGAAAAACTTGCCTAGGCGAAGTCCAAGCGTCTGCGCTTATATGCTAGGCGTTTTCAGCTAGGCGCAAAATAAAAAATCGGCCACCTAGGCAGGGCTAGTCGGCCGCCTAGACGGGTCTAGGTGGGCTGGGCGGCTCTAGACGAGCTAGGTGGGTCTAGGCGGGATAGAATTAGGCCTATTTTTTTTACCTTCAATTTCTTAAATGTCCTCTAAAATCTCTCCCTCCTTACTTCAAAATTTTCAACTCTACCATCTCTTATAATAAACAGTTGGTCCGTCTAGGCCCCGCCTAGCACCCCTAGCGTTTTTAGAACATTGGTTGTAGTAGACGTTGGCTCATAAACTATATAATAAAATAATGGCCGCACAAATAGAGATGGAACTTTTAGAACTGGTGAACCGGCCCAGAACCGGGGAGGTTCCATGGAACCGGGGGGGGGGGGGGGGGGGTGTCCGGTCCCGGTTCCTATTTTTATGGAACCGGGAACCGGCGGTTCCATGGAACCGGAACCATTGGTTCATGAACCGACGGTCCCTAGAACCGCCGGTTCCGGCTCCGAACCGCCAGTTCCACGTAATTAATAAAATAAAATAAAATAAATAAGGTTGAATAATGAATTAAACTTTGAATTTAAGTTACTTTAATCAATTTAATTGTACTATAATTTACTTAAGTTTGTCAAATTAAATTTGTTGAATTAAATAAATTTATTTAAGTTATTTAACTTTGTATTTAAACTTGTATTTAACTTTATAAACTTTAGTTGATACAAAGTATGTTGAATTTTAACTTAAAGTTATAAAGTTATAAGTTTTCTATATTTTTTATAAAGTTATAAGTTATAAGTTTATATATTTAAGTTTATATATATTTAAGTTTATTTCGAATTAAAGTTATAAAGTTATAAGTTTTCTATATTTTTTATATGTTCCTTTCAAATTAAGTTTACTTTGTTTGAATTTAACAAATCATAGTTCGAATTATAATAACTTAAGAAAGTTTACTTAAATTTACTTTGAATTTAACAAATTAATGTTTGAATTAAACTTATATTTAACTTTGTATTTAAACTTATATTTAACTTTATAAACATATAAACTTTAGTTGATACGAAGTATGTTGAATTTTGACTTATAAAATTTGTTGAATTAAGTTTACTTTGAATTAAAGTTTTAAAACTCCTTTAGAATATATCGGGTCCGACCAACCTCACCGTATGCGTATTGTGCGAATTCAGATTGGAAAGAAAACCCTTTTAGTCAGGAGTACGATTACGAGTGAGTTTCCAAGTTGTACTTCTCATCGTTTGCCAAATAAATGTTAATAACAAAGCACAAAAAAAATTTGGGGTCTTGCACTTAATATTTACTTACTTATTAAGTTGCCTACGTATCCTCTCGGGTTAGAGGAATCAAATTCCATGTAGTTCTCTTACCTCTTAACGTTTGGACCCGCTTACCTACGCCTATGCCATGTCGAAGCTTGAGGCAGAGCCGGAGCCGCTTCCACCATCGGAAGAATCGATGTGTATTGCTGAAGTATCTCCAACCCATTTGTCGGTGGAGTAATCGGTGTTGTCGATGTTAGCTTGATTTATTGCATTGGTACACTTGCGCCTCTAATGACTCTGTAGCCAATCGACTTCTCTTCTCGTTGAGGATGTGGCCTCCTTGACTAAAGGCTTGTTCTACCGCCACCGTTGAAGGGGGGACGACAAGTACTTGACTCGCTATCTTGTACATTGTCGGGAAAGCGCTCCTACGCTTCACCCACCAAGCCAAAACATATGGATCTTGAATGTTAGTAAATTGAAATTCCGTGTTATAATATAAGTCGATTTCCGCACTTGAAATCGTTGACCTTGAACGTTTTTCAAAAAAAAATAGATTTAAAGTTACGCAAAGATGATGTACCACTACTAGAAGGAGGAGTAGGAGTAGGAGGTAGTTCCGATGATGAGCCCTCCATGAAATGAGAGAATAATGACTCAACATTCTCTATAGTCTTAGAGACTATCTTGGATACGTGCTCTTCGACATCTAATATTTCACCAACACAAAAATAATAGTTCTCTAACAAAGACATTAAACCTCCTAATTTAAACCTAGGATCCATAACACAAGCAACAAGAAAAATATAGGGGATTTCGCTATAATATTGTAACCATTTGCGTTTCTTTTCCTAGACGGCAAAAAGTAGGGATGGAATTTCGGACGTCTCGGTCAAAGCAACCATTATATTATTAGCTTCTATAACAAACTCATCAGGACTAGGTTTAGATACATTACTAAATGTAAGAGTAGCATCATTAAAACATTTTAAAAATGTAGCAATTTTGGTACATGAATACCAATCTTGATCGTTAAAATAATCCAACTCCAGAATGTATTGACTCGCAAAAGACGTTAAAACGTCCTTGTAGTTAACACATTCACAAAGTAATTTGTAAGTGGAGTTCCATCGAGTACCAACATCTTTTGAAAAACGTTTGGGTGGTACTCCATTGTCTTCACAAATTTCTTCCAATCCTTTGTAACCTTAGTACGGTTCCAAATATATCGGACAATATTTTTATGGGTTCAATATGGTCTTTCATAGCCGACAAACCATCTTGAACACACAAATTTAAAACATGACAAACACATCGAACATGAAAAATTTACAGCCAAATAGAGGTTGACAAGTAAGTCTCAAATCTCTCAAAGATGCGGTGTTGGCAGATGCATTGTCAAATCCAATAGAAAAAACTCTATTGAGAAGCCTATATTCCTCTGAAACTAGACGAATCATTTTAGCAATGTTTGCGGCGGTATGAGATTCGTTAAATTGTCTAAACACCAAAACACGTTTTTGCATGAAAAAGTTTGAATCAAGATAATGGCATGTAATACCCATGTAAGAATTAGTTTGTTGATGATCACTCCATATATCGCTACATATAAAAACATGTAAATCATTGTTTGAAAAATAACTAACTAATTCGGTTTTACAATTCCTATAACACCTAATAATATTTTTCTTATTTGTTTTTTCTTCCTATCCTTTTATATGAAGGTTGTACTACGTCCATAATTTCATTAAATCCTTGATTCTCACAATATTGAAATGCATAATGATCAACACATGTGGCTTCGGCAATTGTGTTACTAACTAATTCATGATTATAAACATATAGAGGGTTGGAAGAAGATGCAAATCTTTTCAAAAAGTATCGGTTATTTCACAACCTTAAATAACCGACGCTTTTTAGTGTCAAATAAAGGTGATAATTATGATCCTTTAAACCGTCCCCAAAGAAGTTTCGACATTTGTCATCCGCCAAATTAATACATTTTGGGTGACTAAAAGCGTCGCTTTCTACCACCATTTTCACTATTACACGCTTAAAAGTATCGTTCATTTCAACTATTGGTAGGTTTAGATGCATAAAAAAGTTGATAAGTCCAACGGTTCTTATATGTGGACATTTTTAAGCATCATTACATGTACAAAATAGGCTATTTTGAACGGTATAAAGTGTCGGAAAGACCATCCGTTCACAATTTTGGACTATTAAAAGTGTCGATTATCCAACTAACTATAATAGTAGACACAAAAAAGCATCAATTATTTAGACCATTTGTAACGACAAGTTGCAATAGTAGACACTTAAAAGCATCAATTTGGGACATAAATAAACAAAAAGAGTTGATTAGTTCACATAATAATATACAATACATATTACATAACGAATTGCGGAAAATAAGTTAACTTACAAGTTCCAAAACACAAGCTAAGTCAATCAAAATCCAAAAAAAAATTAACCACTATTCTTCGCACTTCATGTTTTTGTTTAACTTCTTGTATTTATGTATGCTTCAGAGCTGTCAATTCTATAACCTATAATATTATAAATTACTTATAAAATCATAAATTTAAGCCATTCTAAGTCTGAATAATTACTTACCAAAATAAATTACATGATGATGATCACACTATTGGGAGAAAATGTATCGATCAACTAACCACCTCCACCTGTAATCTAACATTTATAAATGAACAAACAAACAAAGGCACATGGAACTATTAATATTTTAATAAGAATTCATGTATAGTATAGGCATAATCTAGACGACACTCCAAAGACAAAATAATTCCATGAAAAGGGTATTAGTCTTGCCATGTACTATTTAATGAACAATCGACTCAAAACTTAAAATATCCTATATAAGATGAACAAATTAATTATTTTTATATGATCCAAGAGTTCACTGTTCATGCTAAGATTCACTTACAATGTTAATATTATATAAGGACATCATACACCATTAATCTAGAAATTGAAATAATATAAACAAAACTAGTAAAAGTCACTACTAACAAGTACTAAACAAAATATAATTAAAAAATTTGAAGTACAAAGGAGATATCATAAAAGTATTATCGTAAATGAAGAAAAGAACTACTAACGAGTAAAAGTCACTAAAACTTTTTGAGGTCTTTAAAAACAAGGACTTGAAAACTTACGAATAGAAATAGATCTAAAACTAGCATTAATAACCAAGTCATGGATATTATATTTTCTAAGAATAACTTAACAATTCATAACTTACCCATAAATAAGAGATGAAAATTTAACCAACCAAGCTAACAAAAACGACTTGAAATGACTTCATAAAATTCAGCATAAAGCATCTTACCTGATCTTTCCTAGGCTAGTGGTTGGACCACAATCTGAGATATGGGATTGAAAATACCTATATAAAAGGATCAGCAAAATAAAAGCTTAAGAGACCCATATAAAATAAGATGAATGTAGTGGAAGAAAGTTAAAGGATAGCAGGTTGTACTCAAGTAAATCTATAATGCACATTTATATTTATTTATCATAGATGAGAGAATAGTCATTTCCATGAAATGGATTAAAGAAACAAGAAAGAGACTGCCACTGTCTATGATAAAGTTCAGAATCATAATCTTTTCTTTTGAAGATAAAAATCATGCTTTCACACTATCTAGTCTAACACATGCAATTCTAGTACTAGTACATCTGAGAATTTTTATTTGAAAAGATTTACACACCTTCAAGGCTAGAATACCATTACAGTGGCCATAATATACTTAATTGATTGTGTCTCTACCTTCTAGTATCTCCCCCATTGATATTCCAATAGATATCGCTTATAACTATACAATGTACTTATTAAAAAGGAAAGAGATTGTACTATTTAGTTAGGTTCATATACTTGTAATGTTTGAATTCTTCTACATACTTAACTAGTCTAGATATTTCAAACTCAATTCAATACATCAACCTGGAAAGATTGCACTTTCTTGTCAAGTTTAAAATCAAAGATGAAAGTAATTTAGTCTGGTGTGGTGCCAAAGTTGTCTAATCACGGGTTCACCTGATCCAGTAAAGAGTATCTGCATACGTACTTCTATAACTACAAACACTTTCGTGTACATATATGAATAAAGTAAACATTGTTGGTAAAATTGTTATCATAGTAGTACAAGAGTTTGTGTATGATAGGATGGAAACTAAAAGACATGACGCAGAAACCATATTCAAGTACATATTCCGATAATGGTATTGATGTGTTGATGTAATTAGAAAATGTAAATGTTTCAAGACACGAGCAACAAAACAGAAGCATGAGTAGGTGAAGAAATGAAACTTACCTTGGTTGTGTTCCATAATCTGGATAAACTATCAAAGGGAGTTGGTTCAAGGTGAATAGAATAAACCTAACATTTGTTATAACATACTTGTAGGTTGTCCATCTATGAAATCAACATTTAATAATTGATTGATCAATATCATTAGTTAGTACATCTCATAAAATTAACTCACAATAAATCAAGGCTCCAAAAGGACCATTTAACCATATAAGACAACTCGAAAGCAACTAGGGGATTGTTTTTTTTACCATTTACCTCAACTTTAATTTTCTCCACTAACACATGGAAATAAGAAAGTTAAACCAATAATTCGTACCATCTTTTAGAAGAAAAGTACAATATACTGAACTGATAAACTTTAAACATAAAATTAAAGCACTAAAAAATGTATCACAATGACTGGTAGAGTTAATCATTAACAAGACAACAGTTAGCTAATAAGATAATGGCATAATCATTTAAAAACTGGATATATCATACTGAAATTGGTTATTAAAATTTCAAGGAAAGAAGTATAAACAAAACTCACCTTGTAAAACAACAAATATGCTTTTCACTAGCAAGAGGTTTTTCCATTAGCACTCCTAAAGTCTTGCATCTTAGCCTGGAATTATTCTTCAAATTGTGTAACCACTAGTACCCCGATACCTATCATCTTCAAAAAGAACCACATCCTCATGTTGCTAGCTATCAAGAATGAAAAATTATGTCAATTTCTTCTATCCACGTAGTGCATTAATGGTAGCAGACCACTACCAATAAGACCAATGCCTTCCAAAACACCGTCATTTTCATTATAGTAGCCATCAACTTCATAGTTCATCCTGGACAATCTCATTGTAGTCCATCCTACTATGTGTTGTTTCTTGCCAATTAATACACATCATTAATAAACCTAGTTAATATGTCTATGTATGGTTAAACTTGTGGAAACTATAGACTTAACATACTTAAAGAAAAGTCTTTCTTTCTCCTATATCTATAGGTAGCTCGATAGGATTAAGATGTACAAATAATTGAAGGGAACTCTCAATAATTGTGACATGCTATACACCAAAGTTCATCAACATTCAAAGAACTCCTAACACAAACACAACTTGGATAGTATTATACCACAAAATTAATAACTCATCTAACTGTCTTTTTTTAGTTGTTATTTACATAATTCACCACCATAGTCAAATTAATATGACCAAAACTCATAAATAGACAAAAAGCTATCACCTAGAAACAAGAGCAATTTTATCACATAATCACAAAAGAAAATTACCGTAAGCACATAACAATCATTAAAATATCCTAAATAAGTGATCACTTATATAAGTAAAGAAATACGAAAAAACTAAAATATAAACCACATGATCAATCATTTATATAAGAAAAGAAATAAGAAAAAATTAGAAATTAATGCAAGGACATAAAAATCAATTTAAAACAAAAAACAACTCTTTTCGTAACCAACGAAGACGTTCAAGGATAGAAATCTAACCTGAAAACTAGAAGTGCTCTCCTTTTATTGTTGGAGGTTGATGTGATACCTTTGTTGCATTTTTTTTCTATTTACAGAGAAAACAAACCAGAAAGTATTTGTGTCAAAAAATAGTAGTAGAGAGGAGTAAAAAATGAGCAAAACAGATAAATTCAGAAATAAGATATATCGTATTTAAACATTCATGTCTATAGAAAATGGGAGTAAAAAACAAACCATAAATAAGATAAATTCAGACCAATCGAAGCAACCAGTAGTAGAGAGGAGCAAACGAGCAAAACAACAAGCCAGAAATCAGATAAACAGATACAACAAACCAGAAGTCAGTTAAACTACAAATCAGAATATAGATAAACAACAAATCAGCAAACCAGAATTCGAGTATTTGGCTACAAATCAGTGATCATTAAAAAAATCAGCAAGAACTTTTAGTCCAGCCGATAAGATTTCATCAAATTAGTGATCGTTACAAAAATCAGCAAGAAATCAGTT